>NC_072018.1:36369735-36457235 GCF_027791375.1 Indicator indicator
GGCAGAGTGACTGGAAAGTGCTTGGCAGAAAAGGACCTGGAGGTGTTGGTTGACAGCAGCTAAAACCGAGCCAGTGTGGCCAAGAAGGCCACCAGCAGCCTGGCCTGGGTCAGAAACAGTGTGACCAGTAGGAACAGGGCAGGGATTATCCCCCTGGAGTCAGCACTGGGGAGGCCAGAAGAGTCTGAGAGACTTGAGGCATCATTGGACATGGAATCATGGGATTATGGACTTGTTTCAGCTGGAAAAGTCCTGTATGACCCAAGCCAGCATTAAAGCTCACTGCCTGATGCAGCAGCTTGAGGGGATGGCTTGTGAGGTTTCAATTTCTGCTTCAGGAAATAAGACTCTTCAGGGAGTGTTGCAAAAAGAGACTTTTATTGAGGCAGCTTGTCTCCAGGATTTTTTTTCCACAGCCATCCCACTCTCTCCTCTGCCTTTTACCCTCCCCAGGGTGTTCAGAATAAAACAGAGAAACCTTCCAGGTGAAAACAAACCAAAGAGCTCCTCCAGACTGTTATGCCTTTAGGAAAGGCTTTGTCTTTGGTGGAGCAGCTGACATTTTGTCTCACCACTTTCAACCAGCCCTCACTAACAAGCTCTGCACAGACCAGGGCTGCACATCCTGCTTCTCCTGCATCAAGCTGGGAGGCTCCATGAATTTTGCCAAGCCTCTTGGCAGCTAATATTTTGTTAAATTGCTTGGTACATCTGTCAGCCTGGGGACAAAGCAAGGTTTCCCCAGTCTCAACCTTTCAAGCAGACCCTTTTGGTAGCAGACAAAATGCTGGTGCCTACCTTGAAAGCTAAAGGATCCTCAGGGCTTTGGAAGCTGAGCTTGCTGCTTTAATGCAAACATCCCTTGTGAGGTCTCTGGGTCCTTGTGTGCTCTGAGCAGCAGGAGGAAGAATACATGAATAGAAATGAGCTGCTCAGCAGCATGCAGAAAATGGAGCTACAAGAGTTAATGAGGTGGTGTCCTGCTGCTGGACACTTGCATGGTAAAAAAAAAAATAAAAAATCCTGGTGGTTTTATCCAGCAGCAAGGAAAAACCTCCACAAAAGTAGTGATTGGGAAGTGCCTGTGAGTACAGAGCTGTGTCTCCTTCCATGCAGCCCTGGACAGTCATGGAAATCATTTCAGACCTTTAAGATCACCCAGTCCAACCCTTCTTTACACATTGTCTGCAGATGTGTAGAAACAATCAAGTGTTTAGGTTGGAAAAGCCCATGAAAATCATCTAGCCCAACAAGCCTGTAGCTACCAAGGCTGGGGGCTAACCCATGGCCCTCAGCACCACATCTCTGCCTCTTCCAGACACCTCCAGGGACAAGGATTCAGCCACCTCCCTGGGCATCCTGTGCCAGGCTTTGAGAACCCTTTCAGTCAGCAAGTTGCTTCTCAAATCCAACCTAAACATCCCCTGGGGCAACCTGAGGCAATTTCATCCCCTCCTATCACTTGTGACTAGGCAGAAGAAACCAACCTCCACCTTACTCCAACCTCCTTTCAGGGAGTTGTAGAGATGCAGAAGGTCTCCCTCAGCCTCCTCTTCTCCACACTGAACACCCCCAGCTCCCTCAGCTGCTCCTTCCCAGCCCTCTTCTCCAGACCCTTCCCCAGCTTTGTTGCCCTTCTCTGGACCAGCTCCAGCTCCTCAATGTCCTTCTTGCATAGTGAGGAGTCCAAAACTGACCCCAGGACTCAAGGTGAAGCCTCACCAGTGCTGAGTCCTGGGGGACAATCCCCTCCTTGGTCCCGCTGGTGACACCATTGCTGATCCAGGCCAGGCTGCTGGTGCCCTTCTTGGCCACCTGGGCACCCCCTGGCTCACCTTCAGCTGCTGTCCATCAGCTCCCCCAGGGCTTTCTCTACTGGGCAGTTTGCAGTCACTCTGCCCCAAGCCTGGAGCCTTCATGTGGGTGTTGTGACCCAAAGAATCTCTCTTTTCTTACAGGCATGGGGCCTTAACCACATTCTTGGGTAACCTGTTCCAGTACTTCACCACTCTCATTGTGCAGAGCTTCCTCCTGATGTCTGACCTAAATCCCCCCTGCTCCAGTTTCAGAACATTGCCCCTCATCCTATCACTCCAACCCTTTCTCAACAGCCCATAGTTACTCTTGACTTCAGTATTTCAAGAGAGAATTCCAAGAGCAGAGGTTTTCAGCTGAGAGCAAGAACAAGCAGAAATCTTCCCTCCTCTGAAGCTCTGCTGTTTGAGTCAATTCCAGCTAATGTGGCTCTGTGCTTGAGATGCAGCATTCAAAGCTCCTCTCTCAGCTTTTAGCACAGAAAAACAACCTGAAGAGTGCATTTGAAAATGCAGGGATAGAAAGAGGTCAATGAGCAGCAGCTCTTCTCGATGGCATGGCCCTCTTAGTTTTGGTTTTTTTTTCCCCTCTTCTCTCACTGTATTCCCTGCCAGCAGTTAAGGAGGGGGAAATGGAACTAAGGGAAAATAAAATGCAGGAGTTTGGGGATTTATTTTTCTTTTTCAGCATTAACTATAAAACCAAACACTAAACCTTCAGTTAAATGAAAGAGGAGAAAAAGAAGGTTGCAAACTCTTCCAATCTAAAAATAATTCAGTGGTTTGTGTGGTTCAAAGAGGGATGAGATTCACTAGGAGCATAGTGCAAGAACAGAGGCACAGCTTTTATGACAAGCTGTCCTGATTTGGGTGGTGGTGGAGTTAATTTTCTCCTCAGGAGCAGCTTAGTGCTGTGTTTTGGATTCAAGAATAGGATAATGTTACTGGAGCAGGCTGCCCAGAGAGGTTGTGGAGCCTCCTTCTCTGGAGAATTTCACACCCATCTGGATGTGCTCCCCTGCAACCTGCTCTTGGTGATCCTGCTCTAGCAGAGGGGTTATAGAATCAAAGAATCATAGAATAGAATCATAGAACCAGTCAGGGTTGGAAGGGACCACAAGGATCAGCCAGTTCCAACCCCCCTGCCATGCCCAGGGACACCTCACACTACAGCAGGCTGGCCAGAGCCTCATCCAGCCTGGCTGCAAACACCTCCAGGGATGGAGCCTCAACCACCTCCCTGCACAACCCATTCCAGGCTCTCATCACGCTCATGGGGAAGAACTTCTTCCTCAAACCCAGTCTGAATCTCCCCACTTCCAGCTTCATTCCATTCCCCCTAGTCCTGTCACTCCCTGACACCCTCAAAAGTCCCTCCCCAGCATTCTTGTAGCCCCCTTCAGATACTGAAAGGCCACAAGAAGGTCACCTCAGAGCCTTCTCTTCTCCAGACTGAACAGCCCCAACTCTCTCAGTCTGTCCTCATAGCAGAGCAGCTCCAGCCCTCTGCTCATCCTGGTGGCCCTTCTCTGGACACCTTCCAGCATGTCCAGATCCCTCTTGGAACAGAGGCTCCAGAACTGGATGCAGTACTCCAGGTGTGGTCTCAGCAGAGCTGAGCAGAGGGGGAGAATCACCTCCCTTGCCCTGCTGGCCACACTTCTCTTTATGTAGCCCAGGCTCTGGTTGACTTTCTGGGCTGACAGCTCCTGTTGAGCTTCTCATCCCCCAGCATCCCTCTCCTCAGGGCTGCTTTCCAGCCAGTCCCTGCCCAGCCTCCATTTGTGCTTGGGATTGCCTCGACCCAGATGCAGGACCTTCCAACCCCTGATCTACTGTGAGACTGTGATATTTCCCTCACTTCTCCTCACTTTGCATACCTGTGAGTTGCTCAGCTCCAGCCAAATCCCTCCCCAAACGAATGGCTTAGGTTTCATTTTCTCCCCCTGACGAGTGGGAGTGGAACCATTCATCTTCCCCTAAAAGTAGGCAGGATTGATCACTAAATAATCCCTACAAATCTCCTGATCGTTCTTAAAAGAGTCTCTAATGGGAGAGATGCTTTGTTTACATCCTCTCCACAAATGCAAAGCAGCAGAACAATTTCATTTAAAGATTTTGTTTGGGTTCTTTTTTCTTTTTCCCTGAGTGCATCACCAGCAGATGAGGAGTCTGAGTGAGCTGAAAAGCAGCATCCATAATTTAGACTGATTTGGAAGGTGGAAAGCTCTCCTTTTGCTGTTCAAAGGCAAAGTGTTTGCTAGAGGAATTAAAATGCTATTGCTCTCATAAAATGGAGAGCTTTCATTTCTTTTGACACGTCCCCATCAATCCCAAGCTTCCAATGCCTTCGTGCCAAGGAAAATAAGAGTTTGTCTTGATCAAATGGAAGTGATCAAAACACACTGTGTCCCAGCCTGAATCTTCATCAAAATCTCATCAAAATCTCATTTCTGCTCCTGAGATTGAGGCAGGCAATTGCAGACTGAGCAGCAACCCCAGCATGGCAAGGGAAATGTTCCAGGACCCGACTTAAAATGTTTCAAGATTTCTGAGTGGGGAAATAGACTCAGTGCAGCCCTGGGTGGCCTGGTCTGGTTGGAGGTGTCACAGTGTCACAGTAGATCAGAGGCTGGAAGGGACCTCCAGAGATCATCAGGTCCAACCCCCCTGCCAGAGCAGGAGCACTCAGGGGAGTCTGCACAGGAATGCATCCAGGTGGGGTTGGAAAGGCTCCAGAGAAGGAGACTCCACAACCCCCCTGGGCAGCCTGCTCCAGGGCTCTGTCACCCTCACTGCAAAGAAGTTTCTCCTCAGGTTGAGCTGAAATCTTCTCTGGTCAAGTTTGAACTCATTGTTCCTTGGCTTCTCATTGTGTACCACCCACAAGAGCCTGGCCCCCTCCCCTTGACACCCACCCCTCACATATTGATAGACATTGATCAGATCCCCTCTCAGCCTTCTCTTTTCCACACTAAACAGCTCCAGGGCTCTCAGTCTCTCTTCCCAGGGGAGATGCTCAAGTCCCCTAAGCATCCTCCTGGCTCTCCCTTGGACTCTCTCCAGCAGGTCTCTGTCTCTCTTGAACTGGGGAGCCCCAAACTGGACACAGGATTGCAGCTGTGGTCTCAGCAGGGCAGAGGAGAGAGGTAGAAGAGCTTCCCTAGCCCTGCTGGACACCTTTCCTGCTGCACCCCAGGATCCCATTGGCTCTCTTGGCCACAAGGGCACATTGTTGTCCCATGCAGAACTTGCTGTCCACCAGCACTCCAAGGTCTTTCTCTGTGGAGCTGCTTTCCAGCAGGGCAGCCTCTAACCTGTCCTGGTGCCTGCTGTTATTTCTCCCTGACTGCAGTGGGGGTTGGACAAGATGACCTTTTCCAACCCAAAGCAATCTGGGAATCTGTGAAACATCAGAAATAAAGGCAGGGACTCCATCACTCTGAAGGATTCAGGTACAGATCAGCTTCCACAGAGTTCTCAAAGACTGGAATGAGCTTCCCAGGAAAGGATAGGATGAGAGGAAATGGTCTCAGTTTGCAGCAGGGGAGGTTTAGGCTGAATATGAATAGAAACTTCATGGCTGAAAAGGTTCTCAAGGACTGGAACAGGCTCATCAGGAAGGGATAGAATGAAAAGAAATGGCTTCAGGTTGCACCAGGGGAGGTTTAGATTGGAGAGAAGAAACTCTGACTGAAAGGGCTCTCAAAGCCTGGCATAGGCTGCCCGGGGAGGTGAATGAATCCCCATCCCTGGAGGTGTTTGAAGGAGGCAGAGGTGTGGTGCTGAGGGCCATGGATTAGTCCCAGCTTTGGTAGGGTTAGAGAACTGTTGGCCTGGATGCTCTCAAAGAGCTTTTCCAACCAAAACCATTCTGTGATTCCAAGGTTAGTTAACGGCCAAGTGCTGGCTCACAGAACTCTTTAGCAAAGCCGAGCTACAGATGGTCCTTCTCTGTGTCCAAGCCCCCAGGGGAGCTCACCATGAAGCCCTGGAGCTCCAGGGTAGTGCTGCTGTGCATGCTGATGCCGTGGCCTGGGAGAACAGGCAGTGGTTTAGATGTGGAAGAGGAACTCCTGCTGGTTTCATCATTCTGCGCAGCGTCAGCGAGGAGCTGTGCAGGACCTGCCACCCACAGGCCCATCTCTCCATGCTGACAGCCAGGTTAGCTGCAGCATTACAGCTCTGCCTCCCTCCCTCTGAGGGTCTCAGGGGGCCTTGTTTAATGCAGCAGCCAGATGGCACCGAGGAAGTTCAGGTGGTGCGTGGTGAGGTTTGGGCTTTGCCTTTCAAGCGGCTTCTGGACTCTTTCAGATGGATTAGGTGCCACTGGAAATCATTCCTGCTCCCAGGGCTGGGGGCTTCATTAGCACACACACACACACCCCCCAGGCTCTTCCACTGAAGGATTGATCCTCCAGCAGCAGCCAGGCTTGGTGGGGGGAAGGTAACACTTTTTGTTCTCGCAGCACTATGCACCATCTGTTAGAGTCCCCTGCACAAGGAGCTGGATCCAGCCAAGTGGAGCTGGGTAATTACCACTGAAATCCAGCTTGGAGTCACAGAGTGATGGGGGGTGGAAGGCACCTCTGGAGATCATCCAGTCCAACCCCCCTCCTGAAGCAGGATTGCCAGGATTGCAGGTCCCACAGGAACACTTCTAGGTGCGTTTGGAAAGTCTCAAACTCCACAACCTCTCTGAGCAGCCTGCTCCAGGGCTCCAGCAGCCTCACACCAGACAAATTTCTCCTTAAGTTCAAGTGAAACCTCCTGGGTTACAGTTTGTGCCCATTGGCCCTTGTCCTATCCCTGGGCTCAGCTGAGAAGAGCCCAGCCCCAGCCCCATGACCTCCACCCTTCATGTATGGATCAGCATTGCTCAAATCCCCTCTGGGGCTGCTCTTCTCCAGGCTAACCAGCCCCAGGGGTCTCAGTCTTGCCACCTCACAGAGATGCTCCAGACCCCTCAGCATCTTTGTAGCCTCCCTTGGACTCTCTCCAGTAGGTCCGTGACCATTTTGAACTGGAGAGCCCAGAACTGTATGCAGCACTCCAGATGTGGCCTCCCCAAGGCAGAGTAGAGGGGGAGGAGAACCTCCCTTGACCTGATGATCACATTCATCTTGATGCCCTCCAGAAGACCACTGGCCTTCTTGGCCATGAGGGGACATTGCTACCTCATGGTCAACTTGTTGTCTCCCAGGACTCCCAGGTCCTTCTCCATAGAGCTTAGTTCCTTCCTTTCAACACTTTGTTCTGAGTTCAGCCTTTCTCAGTTCTCTTTAGTCAAGGACATAATCAATGTCACTGCTGCTCATCCTCATGGCAGGGCTCATTTCAGTGGTGCCCAGTGGTGCCCAGAGGGGCAGTGGGCACAAATTAGAACCCAGAAGGTTTCATTTGAACTTAAGGAGAAACTTCTTTGGTGTGAGGGTGCTGGAGCCCTGGAGCAGGTTGTGGAGAGGTTGTGGAGTCTCCTTCTCTGGAGACTTTCAAAACATACCTGGACATTGTGATACTGTGCAGCCTGCTCTGGATGACCCTGCTTTAGCAGAGGGGTTAGACTTGGTGATCTCCAGAGCTCCTTTCCAAGCCCTAAAATTCTGTGATGCTGGGATTCTTCTGTGCCTTTCCTGAAGAAAGGATTCCTACACTCAACCCCTCAAAAAAAAAAAAAAAAAGGAGAAGAAATGCAAAGTGCATCTGAGAGGCACAAAGCTTCCTTGTAGCTTCAAGTTCTTGCCATGGGTGGATCCCTGCTGCCACTCATCAGCCTGTCTCAGCAGGGCTATTTACACTGACTGAGGCAGGCAGGGAACTTTGGCTTAGCAGTCAGGTACAAAAGGAAACTCACTCCATGGAGACAACCTGGCAGGAAAATGATTGTCCTGAGAGATCAGGATAAAAAAATTAAATAACTCATTATGGGTCACAAAATGATTCAGTGAGAAGAGGAGCAAATGTTAGTCACAGTCCAAAGAAGCTCTGACAGTTCAAGAGGAAAAGATGAATGGGAAGATTTCTGGGAGTAAAATGCATTGGATTCCAAAGATCCCAGGTGAGTCAAGGGTTCATCCCTTACAGATTCTCAGATGGCATTGGGTTGGAAAGGATCCTCAAAGGGCATCTTGGCCAACCCCCCTGCAGGCAGCAGGGACACCTCCAGCTAGAGCAGGCTGCCCAGGGACACATCAAACCTGATCTTGAATGTCTCCAGGGATGGGAGCTCAACCACATCCCAGGGCAGCCTGTGCCAGGGTCTCACCACTCTCGTTGTGCAGAACTTCCTCCTGATGTCCAACCTGAATCTGCCCTGCTCTAGTTCCAAACCATTGCTCCTTGTCCTATCACCCTAAGCCTTTCTAAACAGTCCCTGCAGCCCTTCTACCCTAAGTAATCAGGACATGTCCTCCTCTTCCCCTTTTGTGCATTATCAGATGCAGAATGGGTTGGGTTGGAAGGAACCCTTAAAGCTCATCCAGTTCCAACCCCCTGCCATGGGCAGGGACACCTCCCACCAGCCCAGGCTGCTCAAGACCTCATCCAACCTGTCCTTGAACATCTCCAGGGAGGGGACAGCCACAGCCTCCCTGGGCAACCTGTTCCACCCTCAGTGAGAAGAATCCTTGCATGCTGCTTTGGAGTGTTTATGAACCTTGGGCAGGTTGCATCACAAACATCTCAGCTGGCAAAAGCTGAGGAGTTTGACTTTTTGCCCCTCTCCATTCCTTTACTGTCCACCACCTGCCTTTCAAGACTGAATTAAAGGTGGATGGCCCTGACTTTTATTTTCACCTACCCTTCAAGGCTGGGTAGCTCTGACTTTTGTTTTCTTCCCCTTTCGCTCTCAGTTCCACTCTGCAATTATCATGCAGGGGCTTTATTTTGGAATTAAATTTCTCTTCTTTGTTTTTTTGTGTGTGTGTGTCTGAGAAATAGAAAGCAAGTGAGAGCAAGAAGCAAATGGCACAGCTCAGAAACCCCTGCAGGGACAGAGGGCTGGAAATTCAGTGGGTAAAGATGACCCTCCTGGGAAGCTGAATTGGAGGAACAGCAAGAGCTGTTACCAGGCCATCTATTTTGCTCTTCTCTCTGGTCCTTCAGTGGCTTGCAGAAATGTAATACTTCAGTATTTCACATCTATTGAGGCATTTGATCCTTCCATAATCCTGGTGGAATGAGAAGTCATCTCCTCCTTACACATAAGGGGCACTGAGTGCATGGTAGATTGTGGGATGGTCCCAGCTTGGGTGGCAATTCAGGTCTGAGTCTCAGGGCTCTCCTTACTGGCCTACAAATAGGAAGACAGAGGCCTCTGAAATATTAATATTAACTGACCCTGCTGACTGAAGTTCCCCAATTCCACTTGGATTTCCACCTTCACAGCCTCACTTTTTAGGCTGGAAGAAAAACAGGAGGTCTACAATCCTCCAAAGGCTGCTTGCAGTTTGAGTCCAGCTTTAGGTTCTAAGGCTGTCAGCAAGAGGGGCAGCAAAAAGGTTTCCACTTCTTCCAGTTCCATTCCAGTGCAAACTGGTGAGGTGTACTCAGGAGAGCTTCTCTCCTTCTCTTCTTACTGTCTTCTCCCTAGTAACAAGTGACAGGAAGAGAGGAAATGGCTTCAAGTTGCACCAAGGGAGGTTCAGGTTGGATATGAGAAGAAACTTATTGACTGAAAGGGTTCTTCAAGACTGGAAGAGGCTGCCCAGGGAGATGGTTAAATCTCCCCCCCCCCCCCCCCCCCCCCCAAGGTGTTTCTCTACTCCTGGAGGGGTTTCCAGGAGGCAGAGATGTGGTGCTGAGGGCCATGGTTTAGCTCCAGCCTGGGTAGAGTTAGAGAAGGGTTGGAGTGGATGAGCTTCTCCAAACAAAACAATTCTCTGTTTCTCAAGCTGTACCTCAAGCATAGATGTGAGCCAGCACAAATCCAGGCTGGGCAGGGACTGGCTGGAGAGCAGCCCTGAGGAGAGGGACTTGGGGGTGCTGGGGGATGAGAAGCTCAACAGGAGCTGTCAATGTGCACTTGCAGCCCAGAAAGCCAAGCAGAGCCTGGGCTGCATCAGGAGAAGTGTGGCCAGCAGGGCAAGGGAGGTGATTCTCCCCCTCTGCTCAGCTCTGCTGAGACCCCACCTGGAGTACTGCATCCAGTTCTGGAGCCTCTGTTACAAGAGGGATCTGGACATGCTGGAAGGTGTCCAGAGAAGGGCCACCAGGATGAGCAGAGGGCTGGAGCTGCTCTGCTATGAGGACAGACTGAGAGAGTTGGGGTTGTTCAGTCTGGAGAAAAGAAGGCTCTGAGGTGACCTTCTTGTGGCCTTCCAGTATCCAATGGTTAACTGCCTCTGCAAGGGGCTTTTAATGTCACAGACACAGGAAGAGATGCAGGAGGTTCATGGCACTGACCCTGAACTACTTTCCCAAGCAGGCTGTGATTATCCAAACAGCAATTCCCACCCCTCACCGACCTCCAAACACAAAACACTTGCAACCAACACCACCATGGCCTCTGAACCATGTCCCCAAGTACCATGTCCAGATGTTTTTGTGAACACCTGGTTCACGCATGGTAACACCTGGTTCACGCATGGTAACCCCACCAGCTCCCTGGGCAGCCTCTTCCAGTGCCTGAGCCCTCTTTTAATGAAGACATTTTCCTGCTATCCATTCTTGCACTCATCTCTCCCCAAATCCAGCTCTCTGAATGAGTCCAGCCTTGGAACACATTTTGCCTACTGTGTCTCTGGAGAATATTTTGGTCAGTTAGAGCTGAGGGAGAGCTGGGGGTGTGCAGCCTGGAGAAGACCCCAAGGGAACCATAGAGCTGCCTGCCAGTGCCTGAAGGGATTCTGCAGGAAGGCTGCAGAGAGACTTTTGCTGAGGGTGTCTAGAGACAGGCAAAAGGGGAATGGTTTGGAGCTGAGGCAGGGTTAGAGTGGAGCTGAGGAAGAAGTTCTTGAGCAGGAGGGTGGTGAGACTCTGGCACAGGCTGCCCAGGGAGGCTGTGGATGTTTCTCTCCTTCTGCTAGCCTAAATCACTCAAAGCCTCATCCAGCCTGGCCTTGAACACCTCCAGGGAGGGGGCATCCACAGCCTCCCTGGGCAGCCTGTGCCAGAGTCTCACCACCCTCATGGTAAAGAGAGTCCAATCTAAGTCTCCCCTGCCCCTTGGCTTTCCCCACAGCCCCTTATAAAAAGTCCTCCTCCAGCTTTCCTGTAGGGCCCTTTCAGGTGCTGGAAGGTCACTATAAGGTCTCCTTGGATCAACAGCCCCAACTCCCTCAGCTTGTCCTTGCAGGAGAGATGCTCCAGCCCTCTGACCATCTTTGTGGCCCTCTTCTGGACCCTCCCCAAGAGATCTGTGTCCTTCTGGTGCTGGGGACTCCTAGAATCATTTCAGTTGGCAAACCCCTCTGAAGGTCATCGAGGCCAACAGTCACCAAGTCCATCAAACCCTGTCTTGGGGTGCCCATATCTTGGCTCAGCTTTGGCACAAACCCAGGTCTGCTGCTTCCAGGCTCAAGCTGGCTCTCACGGTGTCAGCCCTAAGAGGGAAATGCTGAATTGAAGTTTATGGCACCACACTGCTTTAGTTTGCTAATCCTGCCCTTTTCTAACAACTCCTGCTCCAGGCAGCTCTTCCCAGGCACCCAGAGACTCCCTTTTGCCCCCAGTTTGAAACAAGCTGGCAAACCAAAGCCTCAGGAAGCAATTTGCAGCATGGCTCACCAACTCTGTCTGCCATCAGCAGTTGTAGCAATTGCAGGTACTTTTATCAGCAGCACTGTGAAATGTGAATGCCACCAGCAGCAATGATGAGGAGCAGCATCAGGTCAGGAACAGCACCAAGCCAGCCCCTGGTGCTCCTGGCAGGCTGCCATGGCAGCTTTCACAGAGCTGAGACTGCACTAATGATACACAGAGTAGTTCACAGCATCACAGTATCAGAGTACATCAGACCTGCAGAGATCATCAGGTCCAACCCCCTGCCAGAGCAGGAGCACTCAGGGGAGTCTGCACAGGAATGCATCCAGGTGGGGTTGGAAAGGCTCCGGAGCAGGAGACTCCACAACCCCCCTGGGCAGCCTGCTCCAGGGCTCTGTCACCCTCACTGCAAAGAAGTTTCTCCTCAGGTTGAGCTGAAATCTTCTCTGGTCAAGTTTGAACTCATTGTTCCTTGGCTAATCACTGTGCACCACCCAAAAGGGCCTGGACCCCTCCCCTTGACACCCACCCCTCACATATTGATAGACATTGATCAGATCCCCTCTCAGTCTTCTCTTCTCCACACTAAACAGCCCCAGGGCTCTCAGTCTCTCTTCACAGGGAGATGCTCAAGTCCCCTAAGCATCCTCCTGGCTCTCCCTTGGACTCTCTCCAGCAGGTCTCTGTCTCTCTTGAACTGGGGAGGCCCAAACTGGACACAGGATTGCAGCTGTGGTCTCAGCAGGGCAGAGTAGAGAGGGAGCAGAACCTCCCTAGCCCTGCTGGCCACACTTTTCTTGCTGCACCCCAGGATCCCATTGGCTCTCTTGGCCACCAGAGCACATTGCTGTCCCATGCAGAACTTGCTGTCCACCAGCACTCCAAGGTCTTTCTCCATGGAGCTGCTTTCCAGCAGGTCAGCTGCTAACCTGTCCTGGTGCCTGCTGTTTTTCTCCCCCAGCTGCAGGACCCTGCTCTTGTCCTTATTGAACTCCCTGAGGTTTGCCTGCCCCCAGCTCTCAGCCTGTCCAGATCTCATGGGATGGCAGCAGAGCCTGAAAGGTTTCAGCCATGCTCTCCCCCACCTCCCAGTTGTGTATCACCAGCAAACTTGCTGAGGGTGCCCTCAATCCCCTCAGCCAGGTCTTTGGGGAACCTTTGACTGGCAGGTGCCACCAACAGAACTTGACTCCAGCTTCACAGCTTTATAGAAAGCAGGATTGGTTGGTTGGTTGGTTGGTTGGTTGGTTGGTTGGTTGGTTGGTTGGTTGGTTGGTTGGGGTTTTTTTTTTTAGTGGTTATAAGTCCAAGAAAGAAGAGAGAGAACAATAAATCTGATGGACTTTTTTTTTCCTAATCATTCAGAGCAGGAATTTTGTTCCTCCTCAGCACTGCAAATGTGAAGTGTCTCCTAGGATGGCACTTTCCTGTTAGGAAGGGAGTTTGGAATCACTGCTCTTCAGTCTCTGGTCACACAATCACAGAATGTCAGGGATTGGAAGGCACCTTGAGAGGTCTTCAATCCCAACCCCCCTGCCAGAGCAGCATCACCCAGGCCAGGCCACACAGGAAGGCATCCAAGTGGGTTTGGAATGCACTCCACAACTTCTCTGCTCCAGGGCTCTGCCACCCTCACATTGACAAATTTTTCCCTTCTGTTCCCCTGGCACCTCCTCTGCTCCATCTTGCGCCCAGTGCCCCTTGGCCTCTCCTTGGACATCCTTGAGCAGAGCCTGGATGATCTTAAAAGGCTTTTCCAACCAAAGCCATCCTATGATTCTATGACTGCTGTGTCCCAGTGTCAGCCTCTTTTATTTCCTTCCATAGAAGAAGTCTCCTAGCTGGGCCAAAAGGGGGAGGGAAGTGGGCATGGGACTTGGGAGTGCAATAGGAAAATGCCAAATGTGGGGGAGAGATTAGGACTCAGTTAAAACAACACTGGCTCACACAAGACCTCACTCAGCTTCCAGTTCCTCCTCTTTACTCCTCCAGCAGCAGAATCAGGGAGAGGCAGCAGGAGCAAGATGCAGACCTAGGCTGTGCCAGAGCAGGATGCCTGGTTCAGCCCTTTGGGTCCAGCAGAGTCTGATAGGGTTTGCTCATTTGCTTCCTTCTGTTATCAGCTGGTAAGGCACAGAATTTGCTGCCTTCTGGCTTTGCTTTGCTCTCTCTCCCTCTTCCACTCCCTTTTCCCTGGTAGAGTCCCAACAGAGTCACTCTGCTCTGGAGCATCAAACCCTGGACTTGCTTGGATGCAATTGGTCTCAGATAGTCCAATTTGTCTTCTACTCCCACACAAATCTAGCCTGGAAGATGCATGGAGAAGCTGTTCTGATGGGAGGAAAATCTATCACGTGCACTTGTCAGCTGTTGCAGGCTTTTATCATCCCTTTCCAGAGGCAACTCTGCTCTACAATGGCACTCAAAGGTGCAGTGCTGCTCTTAGCTCAGGTAGGGACTTATTTTGTACTATTTTTATTTGATATTGGGAAAAAAATTCTGTGCTGCAAGAGTGGTGAGGGACTGGCACAGGCTTCCCAGGGAGGTGGTGGAGTCCCCATCCCTGGAGGTGTTCCAGAAACCTGTGGCCATGGCACCTGGGGTTGTGGTTTAGTGCTCATGGTGGGGTTGGATTCCATGATCTCAAAGGGCTTTCCCAACTCCATGATTCCTTGATTCTATGATTTTTCCCCCAAAGCAAATCCCTTCTGCACCTCTTTGTACCTCAACTTGAGGCCTTGAGCAACCTGCTCTAGTGGAAGGTGTCCCTGTTCTTGGCAGTAGAGTTGGAACAAGAGGATACTCCAAGTCCTTTCCAACCCAAACCCTTCTGTGAATCTATGAAGCTTTGTTCCATCCAAAGCTGCTCTGACTCTGGGATTCATGCAGGATTTCCTCTTCTCTCAATTCCTTTCCCTTTATCAGCAGTGCTGGAGCTGTTGTTCAAGAGAAGCCAAGGTTGGTTCCTGTAGCAAGGACAGACTGAGTGATGAAGGTTTACCTTTGGATGAAAAGACCTCAGCACTTCTTACCCCTTGGCCCAGAAATGAAAAAGAGAACATTTATTGGAGAGGAATTATCCAGATTGGAGTCTGCCTGCAGGTAATGAGACCTTTTCTTGCTAAAAATAGAGAAATGTAGGACAAAAAGGGAGAAGAAAAGTTACAATGGGGAGGGAACAGGCAGAAAATAAGCAGAAGATAGTGCAAAAAATAAAACAAAATAAAATAGATCAACCCTGCTGCAGCAAAACCTTTGTCTGGAGGAGACAAACACAGCCCTGCGTGTGGTGGAAGAAGCTCTGAGCATCTCTGCTGTGTTTATTATGGCACTGCCTGTGATGCCCTGACTGAAGGGGGAGATGCAGGGGGACCAGTGGGGGTAGTCTACCTTCACCTTAGTGAGGCTTCTGACACTGTCTCCCTTCACATCCTGTGAGCAAGCTCAGGAGGTGTGGGACAGCAGAGCAGACAAAACAGAGTCCCAGGAGTGGTGGTCAGTGGTGCCAAGCCCAGCTCTGGAGAGCTGTCACTGGTGGAGTCCCCTAAGGGTCAGAGCTGGGTCCAGTCCTGTTCAACATCTTCATCAATGTCATTGATGAGGGGACAGAGAGACAGACAGACAGACAAACAGACAGAGTCTGCTCAGCAAGTTTGCTGTTGGTACCAAACTGGGAGGCTTGGCTGAGACACCTGAAGGCTGTGAGGCCATTCAGAGACTTGGACAGGCTGAGAGCTGGGCAGAGAGCAACCTAAGGAGGTTCAACAAGGGTCAGTGCAGAGTCCTGCAGCTGGGCAGGAAGAATAGACTGCAGCAGGACAGGTTGGGAGGGGATCTGCTGGAGAGCAGCCCCAAGGAGAAGGAGCTGGGAGTGCTGGTGGGCAGCAAGTTCTGCATGGGACAGCAATGTGCCCTGGGGGCCAAGAAGGCCAAGGGGGTCCTGGGGGGCATGCAGAGGAGTGTGGCCAGCAGAGCCAGGGAGGTTCTCCTCCCCCTCTGCTCTGTCCTGCTGAGACCTCACCTGGAATATTGCATCCACTTCTGGGCTGCCCAGTTCAGGAGGGACAGGGATCTGCTGGAGAGAGTCCAAGGGAGGGCTCCAAGGATGCTGAAGGGACTGGAGACTGCCTGGGGAGGAGAGGCTGAGAGCCCTGGGGGTGGTTAGTGTGGAGAGGAGAAGACTGAGAGGGATCTGATCAATGTCTATCAATAGCTGAGGGCTGGGGGTCAGGAGGGAGGGGACAGGGACAGGCTCTGCTCAGTTGCACCCTGGGATAGGCCAAGGGGAAGTGGATGGAAACTGCAGCACAGGAGGTTCCACCTCAACATCAGGAGGAACTTCTGCACTGTGAGGGTCCCAGAGCCCTCGAGCAGGCTGCCCAGAGAGGTTGTGGAGTCTCCTGCTCTGGAGACTTTCCAGGCTCCTCTGGGTGTGTTCCTGTGTGATTCTATGGTCCTGCTCTGGCAGGGGGGTTGGACTTGATGATCTCCAGAGGTCCCTTCCAACCCCTAAAATCCTGGGATCTTGATCTGTGATCCTGTGATCTGTGATCCTATCTTTATTACTGGGCTGGAAGCTCTTGGAGTTCCTCTTTGACTATGACTAAAGACACTGAAGTTGACAGCAAGAAGTCAGCTCTGCTAGAAGATATTTCCAGCAGTTTTCATTAGAGTAGTTGGGGTTGGAAAAGCCTTTGAAGCTGATCCAGTCCAACCAGTCTCTAACTCAACCAAGGCTGGGGCTGAATCATGTCCTTCCACACCACATCTCTGTGTCTTTGAGACACCTTCAGGACTGAGGAGGTTGACTTGTTCCAGCTCAGCTTTAGGAGATGTTGAATGACAAGCAGAAAAGCAAGGAGGCAGGGATCTGTGCACTTTCCAGGTGCACAATGCTTCCAGCTGGCAAGTTTAATTCCTCAGTGCCCTTGAGGAGCCAAAAAAAACCTCTGAGCCTTGCAGAGCTGAGCCCCTGGTAATAAACTCTGCAGTGAAAGGCAGCTCCCAGAATATCAGGCAGCTGCTTTTTTATTTCAGATGCCACCAAACCCAAAGCAGACTTTTTCCATTCTGCTGATAAGTAACTAAACGTTTATACAACAAGCACTTAGAGCAGGATTTGCAATCTCCCAACCCAGTATTTACAACTGGAGTACACACAGCCCCTCTGTGCAGCCTCCCTACAGCTGCCCTTAAGAGGATTCATTGCATTCTGTGCTTTAACCTCCTTCTGCCTGCTGGGGTTCTCTCTGAGCTGTTCTGCCTGATGGCTGTGAGGAGACACTGGAACAGGTTCCCAAGGAAGGATCATAGAATTGTTGGGGTGGGAAAGGACCTCAAGGATCAGCCAGTTCCAAACCCCCAGCCACGGGCAGGGACATCTCACACTAGATCAGGTTGTGCCCTCCCTGGGGGTGTTCAAGGCCAGGCTGGATGAGGCATTGAGCAACCTGGGCTGGTGGAAGGTGTCCCTGCCCATGGCAGAGGGGTTGAAACTCGATGAGCTTGAAGATCCCTTCCAAACCAACCCATTCTGGGATTCTATGAACCTCAGCATCAAGTTGTATTCCTCTGCCTGCAGTGAGCTTGCAGAGAAAGACTATGCCCCAAGTAGAAAGGGAGAAACTCAGAAGAAATTAGAGTCTGGATTATTATCTGTGTCCATTTGCAACCCAGAAGGCCAACCATGTCCTGGGCTTCATCAGAAGAAGGGTGACCAGGAGAAGTGAGGTGATTCAGTCAGCATGGCTTCACCAAGGGCAGATCCTGCCTGACAAACCTGATGGCCTTCTAATGACCAGGTGACAATATTAATGGTGAGGGGAGAGCAACTGATGTCATTGACCTGGACCTGAGCAAAGCCTTCCACACTGTCCCACACCACATCCTGGTTGGTCTCCAAACTGCTGACACATGGGTTTGATGGGTGGACCACCAGATGGATAAAGAACTGGCTTGATGGCCACAGCCAAAGAGTGGCTGTCAATGGCTCCATGTCCCAGTGGAGGCCAGGGACAAGTGGAGTCCCTCAGGGCTCAATCCTGGGACCAGTCTTGTTCAACATCTTTGTTGGTGCCACGGACAGAGGCATTGAGGGCACCCTCAGCAAGGTTGCTGATGGCACCAAGCTGTGTGGTGCAGCAGACAGGCTGGAGGGAAGGGATCCATCCAGAGGGACCTGGACAGGCTGCAGAGGTGGGCACAAGCCAACCTCAGGAGGTTCAACAAGACCAAGGGCAGGGTCCTGCAGCTGGGTGGAGGCAATGCCAAGCACAAATCCAGGCTGGGCAGGGACTGGCTGGAGAGCAGCCCTGAGGAGAGGGACTTGGGGGTGCTGGGGGATGAGAAGCTCAACAGGAGCAGTCAGTGAGCACTTGTAGCCCAGAGAGCTAACCAGATCCTGGGCTGCATCAGGAGAAGTGTGGCCAGCAGGGCAAGGGAGGTGATTCTCCCCCTCTGCTCAGCTCTGCTGAGACCCCACCTGGAGTACTGCATCCAGTTCTGGAGCCTCTGTTACAAGAGGGATCTGGACATGCTGGAAGGTGTCCAGAGAAGGGCCACCAGGATGAGCAGAGGGCTGGAGCTGCTCTGCTATGAGGACAGACTGAAAGAGTTGGGGCTGTTCAGTCTGGAGAAGAGAAGGCTCCAGGGAGATCTTGGAGCTGCATTTCAGTGTCTGAAAGGGACCTAGAAAGGCTGGGGAGGGACTGTTCAAAGGGGCTGTGGGGACAGGACAAGGAGCAATGGTATGAAACTGGAGCAGGGAACACCTGCTGGAACAGGCTGCCCATGACTGTGTCTGAGGTCCCACCCCTGGAGACATTCAAGATCAGACTCTGTGAGGCCCTGGGCAGCTTGCTCCAGTTGGAAGTGTCCCTGCTGCCTGCAGGGGGGTTGGCCAAGGTGCCCTTTGAGGTTCCCTTCCAACCCAAGGCAATCTGACCCTCTGGATCTGTGCAGTATCCCATCCCACAGTCACCCTCAGGTGTATCCAGCTGCTAATGCAGTTGGAAACTAAAGCCTGCATTTATTATTACATTAACTCTTCTCCTGATGGAAAAATCCTCTCCAATTTTCAGGAATGGCTAGGGGATGGGGAGGGGGGAGCTCAGTTGCCTGGGGGTGGAGGAGCTGGAAGCCATGAGTGCAAACTTTCCCATCAGTGCCTCTGCTCCCCTGGTTGTTCAGGAACCGAATTCCTCAATGTCTCCTTTTGGATGCATCCCACATCTGCTCCAAGAGAGTGATCTGCCAGCTACACCTCCTAGCACATCTGATCCTGTAATGGCTTTTACAGGAAACAGCAGACATTTCTTTTGTTTTTTTTTTTTTCCTTGCTCTGCCTCTATTTCATACAAAAATGTTCACCACTGTTAGCATTTCTGTCCTGGCCAACAAGAGAGAAGGACCTGGGAGTGCTGGGGGAAAATAAGCTGACCATGAGCCAGCAATGTGCCCTCATGGCCAATGGTCTCCTGGGATGCATGAAGAAAAGTGTGGCCAGCAGGTTGAGGAAGGTTCTCCTCCCCCTCTGCTCTGCCCTGGAAAGCCCTGTGTCCAGTTCTCAGTTCAGGAGGGACAGGGATCTACTGCAGAGAGTCCAAAGAAGGCTACAAAGCTGCTGAGGGGCCTGGAGCATCTCTCTGAAGAGGAGAGGCTGAGAGCCCTCAGGCTGGTTAGCCTGGAGAAGAGCAACCCCAGAGGGGATCTGATCAATAGCTAAAGGATGGAGGTCACGAGGATGGGGCTGGGCTCTTCTCACTGGTGCCCAGTGACAAGACAAGGGGCAGTGGGCACAAACTGGAAGCCAGGAGGTTCTGCTAGAGCATGAGGAGAAAATTCTTTGGTGTGAGGCTGCTGGAGGCCTGGAGCAGGATGCCCAGAGAGGTTGTGGAGTCTCCTTCTCTGGAGACTTTCCAACCCCATCTGGATGTGTCCTGTGTGCCCTGCTCTGGCTGACCCTGCTCTAGCAGGGGGCCTGGACTTGATGATCTCTTCCAGCCCCTTTGCTCTTCTGTGGTTCTCTAAGAGGGAAAAAGAGAGTGAGCAGATGACAGCACTTATAATTTCTTTATAAATTTTTATTAGCAGCCCCCTCCTGCAGGTAATTGGATCATTTCTCTTATCCCCAGAGCTGAGACAAAGAAATGACAAGGAAATATAAAAATCTGCCTGTGACAGAGTGCAGAAAACCAACAGAAGGATGTGGAGGCCCTCTGGAGAAGGAAGGAGAAGACAGATTTAGTTATTTTTTACAGCTGAGAGCTGTTAACATTTCCTAATGCTGAGCAATAAGGCAGAATCCATGTTGATGTTGCTTTGAAAACTCCAAGGGAGGCTTTCAAGCTTATTAGCAATAATCCCTTCTTGAGCTCCTTCCTGCAGCCAATTTCTGAGCCATCAGAAGTCCACTGGTTCAGAGCTTTAGACCTTTTATCTCCCTGGATCACCCAGACTGACACAAGCCCCCTGAGGTTCAACCAGACCCAGGCTGTGCTGCTGTGGAGCCTTCACAGCCAAACAAAGAGCTTGGGGCTCAGGGATGGGGCTGGGAACGTCTCCCACATGAAAAAGAACCTGGAGGAGCTGCCTGCATCTGCCTTGGGGTAGAGAGGAGGTGAGGTGAGAAGCTGATATCTCTTTTGGCCACTGGCTTGACAGCTTTTAAGGCTGATCCTTGAGCCTGCTGTTTTTACTGTTTGGATGTGAAACAGAGTCACTGAGATGGATGGCTGCAGGAGGAGAGGAGGTTGGGTTTTCACCTCCTGGCAGCACTCATTTGGCTGATTCCCAAGGGCAAGGTCAAAAGGAGGGATCCCGACCAACTGCAACCTCCTGAGTTCATTGCAAGTGGCAGGGATTTGGTGTTCTGTGGGATCAGAACTTCCTGCCATTAGGTATGCAAGAATCAAAAGCAAAGCTGTTCAGGCTTCCAGATGTTCAGAATAACAATCTGGATTCGACTGGAGGAGCTCCACCAATTTCTGACTAGCTCTGGACCTTGCAAGAGGAAATTCAGAGGTATGCTGAATCCCCAGCACAGCCTCTGCTTCCCATTCCTGCACCTGGGGCAAGACAACCCCACCAGAAAATCACAGAATTGTCAGGGCTGGAAGGGACCTCAAGGCTCAGCCAGTTCCAACCCCCCTGCCATGGGCAGGGACACCTCACACGGGCAGGGACACCTCACACTACAGCAGGTTGCTCACAGCCACATCCAACCTGGCTGCAAAAACCTCCAGGGGTGAGGCTTCCACCTCCTCCCTGGGCAACCTGTGCCAGTGTCTCACCACCCTCATGGGGAAGAATTTCCTCCTAACATCCAATCTGAATCTCCCCACTTCTAGTTTTGCTCCATCCCCCCCCAGTCCTATCACTCCCTGACACTCTCAAAAGTCCCTCCCAGCTTTCTTGGAGCCCCCTTCAGATCCTGGAAGGCCACAAGAAGGTCTCCTCAGAGCCTTCTCCTCTCCAGACTGCACAGCCTCACACTGGATCAGGTTGCTCAGAGCCACATCCAGCCTGGCCTTATATGAAAGGATATTGTGAGAGACAGCACAAAAAAGCTTTGCTAAGATCAGAGAATCACAGAATTGTCTCCTTTGGAGGAGACCTCCAAGATCATCCAGTTTAAAGTTCAACCCAACATCACCATGGCCCCAGGGGTCATGGCCACACATTCCTTGCTCACCTCAAGGGATTGGGACTCCAGCCCCTCCCTGGGCAGCCTGTGCCAATGCCTGACCAGATAGAAAAGCTTATCACATCTTGCTGGATTTTATTCAGCCTCCTGGTTCATCAGGATTCTTTCTCAGCAAAAATCAAGATCCAGTTAGGCTTCTCAGGACAGCCTGGGACCTTCTCCAATTAATGCCCAGCAGGGTAAAACATTCATGAGGCTGGGCACTAGATCTGGATTCAGTCAGCTCATTAACACCCTCAAAAGTCCCTCCCCAGCTTTCTTGCAGCCCCCTTCAGATCCTGGAAGGCCACAAGAAGGTCACCTCAGAGCCTTCTCTTCTCCAGATTGAACAGCCCCAACTCTCTCAGTCTGTCCTCATAGCAGAGCAGCTCCAGCCCTCTGCTCCTCCATGCTCCAGGCTTGGGGCACAGGGGCTGGCAACTGCCCAGTACAACTGCCAGAGTGTGCCCAGGTGGCCAAGAAGGCCACCAGCAGCCTGGCCTGGATCAGCAGTGGTGTGGGCAGCAGGAGCAGGGCAGGGATTGTACCCCTTGACTCAGCACTGGTGAGTCCCAGGTTCAGGTTTGGGCTCTTCACTCAAGGAAGTCATTGAGGAACTGGAGTAGGTGCAGAGATGGACAACAGAGCTGGGGAAGGGTCTGGAGAAGAGGGCTGGGGAGGAGCAGCTGAGGGAGCTGGGGGTGTTTGGTCTGGAGAAGAGGAGGCTGAGGGAGACCTTCTGGCTGTCTTGAAGGTTGAAGTCAGGTGGGGGTTGGGCTCTTCTCCCCAGTAACTGAAGAGGAAATGGCATCAAGTTGCACCAAGGGAGGTTTGGATTGGAGATGAGAAGCAACTTGGTGACTGAAAGGGTTCTCCAAGCCTGGCACAGGCTGCCCAGGGAGGTGAATCCCCATCCCTGGAGGGCTTTGAAAGAGGCAGAGATGTGGTGCTGAGGGCCATGGTCTAGCTCCAGCCTTGGCAGAGTTAGAGAATGGTTGGACTGGGTGAAAACAATGAAACAATGCTATGATTATACCTTCTTGGCCACCTGGGTACCCCCTGGCTCATCTCCAGCTGCTGTCACCCAGCACCCCCAGGGCTTTCTCTGCTGGGCACTTTCCAGCCACTCTGCCCCAAGCCTTGAGCCTTCATGTGGTTGCTGTGACCCAAGTGCAGGACCCAGCCCTTGGCCTTGTTGAACCTCATCCCATTGCCCTTGGCCCATGGATCCAGCCTGCCCAGGGCCCTCTGCAGGGCCCCCAGCAGGTCACCACCCCCTCCCAGCTCAGTGCCATCTGCACACTCACTGAGGGTAGCTCAATCCCCTCACCCAGAGCACCAATGGAGAGATTAAAGAGAAGTGGTCCCAGTGCTGAGCTCCAGGCTCAGTTAATTAGGGTTGAAGAGCTGCAGGGTTTGCTTTTGCCTTTCCAGCAACCATTTCCTTATCACACCATCTGCTGACTGGTATTTTATATATATATATATATATATATATATATATATATATTTCCCCCCAACGCAGTTGAAAATGGGCAGAAAACGACTCATTAGAATTTTAAGCTGCTGCCTAAACATGTAGATAGTTTAATAATCAATAAAATGTTAATTAAAGTCCAGGTTTTAGGCATGTTCAGCAGGCAGAGTTCCCACTAACTTCAGCCAGCTCTGCAGTTCACAACAGCTCTGAAAACAGAGTAGGGGAAAAAAAATTGATTAAGTAATTAAATAGATCAAAATCTTGCCCCAATTGCTTTGCATACAGACTGTTAGCCAAAAAAAAAAAACAACCCAGCATATGTCTGGACTGAGTTTGTGTGCACTAAATTCAGATTAATCACATTGAAAGAGGGTGGAACAGAGCCACAAAAAATCCTAGAGAGAGAAAGAAACAGTCCAAGAAAAAGCAAGTGATGCACAATAGAAAAACAGAAGCTGAGGTCTTCCAGCAACCTGACCTAGGGTATGGTTTCCTGATGGCTGCTTGTGGATTTTCTGGGCTAAAAAGTGGTTCTTTTAGTCATCATAAGTGTTACAGATTCAGATTGCATCAGGTTGGAAGGGACCAACCTGGCAGGAAAATGATTTTCCTCAGGATGAAAAAATAAATAACTCATTATGGGTCACAAAATGATTCAGTGAGAAGAGGAGCAAATGTTAGTCACAGTCCAAAGAAGCTCTGACAGTTCAAGAGGAAAAGATGAATGGGAAGATTTCTGGGAGTAAAATGCATTGGATTCCAAAGATCCCAGGTGAGTCAAGGGTTCATCCCTTACAGATTCTCAGATGGCATTGGGTTGGAAAGGATCCTCAAAGGGCATCTTGGCCAACCCCCCTGCAGGCAGCAGGGACACCTCCAGCTAGAGCAGGCTGCCCAGGGACACATCAAGCCTGACCTTGAATGTCTCCAGGGATGGAGCCTCAACCACCTCCCTGGGCAGCCTGTGCCAGGGTCTCACCACTCTCATTGTGCAGAACTTCCTCCTGGTGCCCAGCCTGAATCTGCCCTGCTCCAGTTCCAAACCATTGCTCCTTGTCCTATCACCCCAAGCCCTTCCAAACAGTCCCTCCCCAGCCTTCCTGTAGGTCCTCTTCAGACACTGAACTGCAGCTCTAAGATCTCCCTGGAGCTTTCTCTTCTCCAGGCTGCTCAGCCCCAGTTCCTTCAGCCTGGCTTGCCAGGAGAGGTGCTGCAGAGTGTCTGTGTGGAGTGACAGTGCCACAAAGAGTGACAGCTGTGTGCTTTCTGCTACAAGGAGCTGGAAGGAGTGAAAGATAGAGCTGTAGAGCCAGCCATTAGCTCTGGTAGATCCCTGGTGGGGCTTTCCTGAGCTATAACCTTCCCCCTGAAGTATGCTCTAATGGGATTTGGCTCTCCTCCAGCCTGAAACAAAGAGGCTATAGTTTTGCTTAGGTCTGTAGGTTAATCTGACTTCACTTTGCTCCACCAGAATTCATTCTGAAAACAGGAGAAATGCAATTTTTTTCCCCATCAGTTGGGCAAATATGATTAATAAAAGACATATTTCTGCTGTTTAAATATCACAGAGCCTTGGGAAAAAAAAAAAAAAAGAAAAACTCTCTCTCTTCTAGTAGCCTGGAGACAAATTTTTGGCACTGGTGCACAATGTGCATCTGAGTGGCTCTGAACCATTGCAGAGATCAAACTCTTAGCTTGCATAATCCCAGTTCCCATGGAAAGCTGTTTGACATTAGCTGTCAGCCTCTTGCTCTTTATGATCAATGGAGGATGGATGTGGCAGGAAAGGAATCAGCATCACAGCCCTGAACTCTGCAAGACAGAGAGCTCTGGAGAGGAGGGGAGGGAGGGGTGGGGGGGAGCAAAAGAAAAGCAGAAAAAGAAACTATTCAGCATTAAAAGGGGGGCTACAGAAAGCAGGAAATGGGTTTCAGTGAACACCTGGGGCTTGATAGAGCTGCGTGGAGCATGGGTTTGCCATCCATGTGATGCCTGTGCCCACACAAATAATGCTGCATGGCAGGAGGTTGTTGCCACCAGTGTAAGGATGTGATTCCAGCTAGGAAAATGTCTCCTTCTCCAGGACAGGCTTGAAATACTTCAGCACCAGCTGCACATTGCACTCTGGGCTGTGGACCTCTCAGAAATGGGCTCTCTACAGGTGGGAAAGAAATGAAGGGACACCCAACCTCTGTATCCAGCCAGAGGAGCTGTAAAAAAGCTTCTGGAAGCTGAAGAAGAGCCAGGTAAGGACAAAATCCTCGAATATAAGTTTATAGAGGATTGTTTTAGTTGGAAAAGGCCTCTGAGAGCATCCAGTCCAACCAGCAACCCAACCCCACCATGGCCATCAAACCATGGCCCCAAGTGCCATGGCCAAAGGTTTCTTAACCACCCCCCTACCCACCTCCCTGGGCAGCCTGTGCCAATCCTGGAGGAAAGAAATTTTTCCTCACCTTCACCCACCCCTCAGCTATTGATAGACATTGATCAGATCCCCTCTCAGCCTTCTCTTCTCCAGACTAAACAGCCCCAGGGCTCTCAGGCTCTCTTCACAGGGGAGTTGCTCAACAAGTCCTCTAAGCATCCTCCTGGCTCTCTGTTGGATTCTCTCCAACCTCCCTGGGCAGCCTGCTCCAGTGCTCTACCACCCTCCAAGTAAAGAAGTTCCTCCTCATGTTCAGCTGGAACTTCTTCTGTTCAATTTCCAGCCCAGTTTGGAGCCTGAGCATAGTTTGGCTCCTGCCTGCAGCTGCCTCAGTCCAATAAACCAATTTTATGACTACCCAAAAGCAGAGCTGCCAACCAGCTCTACATTTACTAAAGGCCATTAATTTCTTTATGAAATAGAAGGCATTCCTCTTGGGACAAAAAACAAACAACCAACCCTCACAATGAATAAATCTCCAGTGTAGAGAGAGGTGCAGTTCCAGAGGAGCATTTTCAGATGCTGTCCCCTGTTACTCACTGGGGGTTTTCTATTTTTGTACAGCCTTTCGACCTGCATTTGGAAAGGCTTAAAGAAAGCCAAGGAATTAGATTAGAAAAGCGTTTCACAGGATCAGAGATCCCAGGATGTTAGGGGTTGGAAGGGACCTCAGGAGGTCATCAAGTCCAAGCCCCCTGCCAGGGCAGGACCATGGAATCCAGCACAGGTCACACAGGAACACATCCAGATGGGGCTGGAAAGTCTCCAGAGCAGGAGACTCCACAACCTCTCTGGGCAGCCTGCTCCAGGGCTCTGTGACCCTCACAGTGCAGAAGTTTCTTGTCATGTTGAGGTGGAACCTCCTGTGCTGGAGTTTCCATCCATTGCCCCTTGTCCTATCCCAGGGTGCAAGTGAGCAGAGCCTGTCCCTGTCCCCTCCCTCTTGACCCCCAGCCCTCAGCTATTGATAGACATTGATCAGATCCCTCTCAGTCTTCTCCTCTCCACACTAACCACCCCCAGGGCTCTCAGCCTCTCCTCCCCAGGCAGTGCTGCAGTCCCTTCAGCATCCTTGGAGCCCTCCCTTGGACTCTCTCCAGCAGATCCCTGTCCCTCTTGACCTGGGCAGCCCAGAACTGGATGCAATATTCCAGGTGAGGTCTCAGCAGGACAGAGCAGAGGGGGAGCAGAATCTCCCTGGCTCTGCTGGCCACACTCCTCTGCATGCCCCCCAGGACCCCATTGGCGTTCTTGCCCCCCAGGGCACATTGCTGTGCCCTGCAGAACTTGCTGCCCACCAGCACTCCCAGCTCCTTCTCCTTGGGGCTGCTCTCCAGCAGATCCCCTCCCATCCTGTCCTGCTGCAGTCTATTCTTCCTGCCCAGCTGCAGGACTCTGCACTGATCCTTGTTGAATCTCAGTAGGGTCCTCTCTGCCCAGCTCCCAGCCACTTCTTTTTATCATTTCTAGGCATGAAATTAAAAACCCCATTGGAAAAATCCTTTTCCAAGTGAAAAAAAATCAATCAATGTTACATTTTCTGTGTTCTCTGATACCTTTGGTGTACCTCAAAGGGTTCTAAATTGGCCCAAAACAGGCAGGTTGCTGATGGCAAACAATGGCTGGCATGAAGCCAAGAGATTTAAAGTAGTTGATTTAGCCATTTCAGTTTCTCAGGGATTTATGCACCCATTTTAATCACCATGACACTGAGAACTGCCCCTAGTCTGCTTGCCTTTTTTTTTTTTTCTCTTTTTTCTTCATAATCATTTCTATTACCAGGAGGTAGGAAATGTTGTGCTGTCTGGATGTTGGAATAGATCCTTGTCTCCCATTCTCTCCATTAAAAACACTCACACCTCATAAATAAATCCAGCTCAGAACACAAAACCTCTTCTCTTATGGAACTTCACAAGAGAGAGTTATGGAGAAGTTAACACTTGGGGGGGTGATAAAGTGAGGGTTCAGCAGCAGAGACAGAAACTTTGGAGGCAACACTTGCGCTGTGCTGTGTAGATGCTGCTGGATACTCCTCTCCCCCTGCCAGTTGGCTACTTGATGTCTCTCCCTCCAGTTATTCACCTTGGCCACATCTACATCTGGCTCCCTGACTCTCTGCTCCTTCTCTGCTGGCTCTGCTGCCTGCCACACAACCACAGAATCACAGATTGTTAGGGGTTGGAAGGGACCTCCAGAGATCATCCAGGCCAACCCCCTGCCAGAGCAGGGTCACCCAGGGCAGGGCACACAGAACACATCCAGGTGGGGTTGGAATCTCTCCATGGAAGGAGACTCCACAACCTCTCTGGGCAGCCTGCTCCAGGCTCCAGCAGCCTCACAGGGACAAAGTTTTCCCTTCTGTTCCTGTGGCACCTCCTCTGCTCCAGCTTGCCCCCAGTGCCCCTTGTGCTGTCCTTGGACATCCCTGAGCAGAGCCTGGCTCCAGCCCTGCACATCTTTATCCCCAGCAATGAGGGCAGCCCTCAGGCTCCTCTGCTCCAAGCTCCAAGCCCCAAGCCCCAGCTTCCTCAGTCTGGCCTCTCCATCTCCATCATCTCCATCTCCAACAGGGAGATGTTCCACTGCCTGCAGCAGCTCTGTGCCTCTGGGATGGACTCTCTCAAGCACTTCCCTGAGGTCCTTCTTGAACTGAGGGGCCCAGAACTGGACACAATATTCCAGCTGTGGCCTCAGCAGGGCAGAGCAAAGGGACAGGAGAACCTCTCTGACCTACTCACCACAGCCCTTCTAATCCACCCCAGGATGCCCTTGGCCTTCTTGGGCTCAAGAGGACATTGCTGGCTCATGGCCATCCTGATGTCCACCAGGACCCCCCCAGGTTCCTTTCCCCAGAGCTGCTCTCCAACAGCTCAGCCCCCAACTGATGTTGCTACATTTCCTTCAGTGACTCTTCCTAGTTCCCTGTTTCCTCCCCAGCTAACCTCTTCCTCCAACAAAAAGATGACATTTGTCACACTCTAATAAACTCCAGAAGGCTTTTGGAACTATTTGAAATGTTCACTTCTATTATTCCATAGGCTTCTGGGTGCCCCTGCTTGATTGTCTTCATGTAGCTGCCAAGTGATCTTCCTTCCTTCCTTCCTTCCTTCCTTCCTTCCTTCCTTCCTTCCTTCCTTCCTTCCTTCCTTCCTTCCTTCCTTCCTTCCTTCCTTCCTTCCTTCCTTCCTTCCTTCCTTCCTTCCTTCCTTCCTTCCTTCCTTCCTTCCTTCCTTCCTTCCTTCCTTCCTTCCTTCCTTCCTTCCTTCCTTCCTTCTTTCTTTCTCTTTTTATTCCATCAGTGCTCAAAATTGGTTTGGTTTCCACCTTGTCTTTCAGCTAGCTTGCTTGCTTTCTCTCTCTCTCTCTTTCTTTCTTTCTTTCTTTCTTTATTTCTTTCTTCCTTCCTTCCTTCCTTCCTTTCTCTTTCTTTCTTTCTTTCTTTCTTTCTTTCTTTCTTTCTTTCTTTCTTTCTTTCTTTCTTTCTTTCTTTCTTTCTTTCTTTCTTTCTTTCTTTCTTTCTTTCTTTCTTTCTTTTTCTCTTTCTTTCTTTCTTTCTTTCTTTCTTTCTTTCTTTCTTTCTTTCTTTCTTTTCTTTCTTTCTTTCCCTTTCTTCCTTTCTTCCTTTCTTTCTATTTCTTTCTTTCTTTCTTCCTTACTTCCTTTCTTTCTTTCTTTCTTTCTTTTTCTCTTTCTTTCTTTTTCTTTCTTTCTTTCTTTCTTTCTTTCTTTCTTTCTTTCTTTCTTTCTTTCTTTCTTTCTTTCTTTCTTTCTTTCTTTCTTTCTTTCTTTCTTTCTTTCTTTCTTTCTTTCTTTCTTTCTTCCTTTCTTTCTTCCTTTCTTTCTTTTTCTTTCTTTCTTTCTTTCTCTTTCTTTCTTTCTTTCTTTCTTTCTTTCTTTCTTTCTTTCTTTCTTTCTTTCTTTCTTTCTTTCTTCCTTTCTTCCTTTCTTTCTTTCTTTTTCTTTCCTTTCTTTCTTTCTTTCTTTCTTTCTTTCTTTCTTTCTTTCTTTCTTTCTGTCTTTCTTTCTGATAAAAAATAAATTATCGGCAGTAAACTTCAGAACCAGTTGCTGTTTGTAGTGGTCAGGGGGTCAGCCCATCACATTGTGACTCTATCTAGCTGTGTGCTGGACACTTTATAGAATCATAGAACTGTCAGGGTTGGAAGGGACCTCAAGGCTCATCCAGTTCCAACCCCCTGCCATGGGCAGGGACACCTCACACTACAGCAGGTTGCTCACAGCCACATCCAGCCTGGCTGCAAAAACCTCCAGGGATGAGGCTTCCACCACCTCCCTGGGCAACCTGTGCCAGTCTCTCACCACCCTCATGGGGAAGAATTTCCTCCTAACATCCAATCTGAATCTCCCCACTTCTAGTTTTGCTCCATCTCCCCCAGTCCTATCACTCCCTGACACTCTCAAAAGTCCCTCCCAGCTTTCTTGGAGCCCCCTTCAGATCCTGGAAGGCCACAAGAAGGTCTCCTGGAGCCTTCTCCTCTCCAGACTGCACAGCCTCACACTGGATCAGGTTGCTCAGAGCCACATCCAGCCTGGCCTTATATGAAAGGATATTGTGAGAGACAGCACAAAAAAGCTTTGCTAAGATCAGAGAATCACAGAATTGTCTCCTTTGGAGGAGACCTCCAAGATCATCCAGTTTAAAGTTCAACCCAACATCACCATGGCCCCAGGGGTCATGGCCACACATTCCTTGCTCACCTCAAGGGATTGGGACTCCAGCCCCTCCCTGGGCAGCCTGTGCCAATGCCTGACCAGATAGAAAAGCTTATCACATCTTGCTGGATTTTATTCAGCCTCCTGGTTCATCAGGATTCTTTCTCAGCAAAAATCAAGATCCAGTTAGGCTTCTCAGGACAGCCTGGGACCTTCTCCAATTAATGCCCAGCAGGGTAAAACATTCATGAGGCTGGGCACTAGATCTGGATTCAGTCAGCTCATTAACTGATAACATAACTGAGTCAGCAGTTCTGAATCCTCATTGTTTCCCAGGTTGGAATGTTGCAGAAATAAAGGCACTGCAGCTTCTTATTTCTGTCATGGAAGTTCTCACTTGGTGGCTGCTATGGAAGCATCTGAGCTGTGGTGGGCAGCTGGGGAAAGGTCTTCCCAAGGTACATCCTCCCTGTTTGTAAATCAGAGGCTGGGAGGTGATGCTGAATGAGAGCTAAGAGGAGGAAAAAAAATGAATATAATGGCAAAAAAGAAAAAAAAACAGAATGTCCAGCTGCACTGTGAATAAATAGGAGTCTTTGTAGCTCGGCTGCAGGGCAAGAGACTTGTGTTGGAGAGGGCAGCTCCTCGTGGTGGTAGGTGGATGGTTGGGCTCAATGGGGGCAGTATGGCTGGAAAGCTGCTGGCAGAAAGGGAGCTGGGGGTGCTGATGGCCAAGCAGCTGAAGAGGAGCCAGCAGTGTGCCCAGGTGGCCAAGAAAGCCAAAGGCATCCTGGCTGGGATCAGCAATGCTGTGTCCAGCAGGAGCAGGGAGGGGATTGTGCCCTGGGACTCAGCTCTGGGGAGGCCACACCTGGAGTGTTGTGTCCAGTTTTGGGCACCTGAATCCAAGAGAGATGTGGAGGTGCTGGAGGCAGGGCAGAGGAGGGCAAGGAAGCTGGGAAGGGCCTGGAGAAGAAATCTGATGAAGAGAGACTGAAGGAGCTGGGGATGGTTAGCTTGGAAAAGAGGAGGCTGAGGGGAGACCTCCTGGCTGTCTACAGCTCCCTGAAAGGAGGTTGTGGAGAGGCTGCTGCTGGTCTCTTCTCACAGGGAATTAGTGATGGAACAAGAGGGAACAGCCTCAAGCTGCAACTGGGTAGGTTTAGTCTGGACCTTAGAGAAATATTGTCTTTTAGCTAGCTTGCTTGCTTGCTTTCTTTCTTTCTTTCTTTCTTTCTTTCTTTCTTTCTTTCTTTCTTTCTTTCTTTCTTTCTTTCTTTCTTTCCTTCTTTCTTTCTCTTTCTTTCTTTCTTTCTTTCTTTCTTTCTTTCTTTCTTTCTTTCTTTTTTTCTTTCTTTCTTTCTTTCTTTTTCTTTCTTTCTTTCTTTTTCTTTCTTTCTTTCTTTCTTTCTTTCTTTCTTTCTTTCTTTCTTTCTTTCTTTCTTTCTTTCTTTCTTTCTTTCTTTCTTTCTTTTTCTTTCTTTCTTTCTTTCTTTCTTTCTCTTTCTTTCTTTCTCTTTCTTTCTTTCTTTCTTTCTTTTTCTTCTTTCTTTCTTTCTCTTTCTTTCTTTCTTTCTTTCTTTTTCTTCTTTCTTTCTTTCTTTCTTTCTTTCTTTCTTTCTTTCTTTCTTTCTTTCTTTCTTTCTCTCTTTCTTTCTTTCTTTCTTTCTTTCTTTCTTTCTTTCTTTCTTTCTTTCTTTCTTTCTTTCTTTCTTTCTTTCTTTCTTTCTCTCTCTCTTTCTTTCTTTCTTTCTTTCTTTTCTTCTCCTGCAGTTCCTTGGTTTGTTAATGGTGCCCTCTAGAGAATCATTAAGAAAAATTAATGTAGATAGAAAAATCTCTCTTCAGTGAATCATAGAAACATTGAATAGTTTCAGTTGGAAAAGCTCTTGACGCTCATCCAGTCCAAACATTCCCTAACTCTACCAATGCTGAGGCTAAGCCTTGGCCCTCAGCACCACCTCCCTGCCTCTCTGAAACCCTTCCAGGGATGAGGATTCAGCCACCTCCCTGGGCAACCTGTGCCAGGCTTGGAGAACCCTTTCAGTCAACAAGTTGCTTCTCATCTCCAACCTAAACCTCCCCTGGGGCAGCTTGAGGCCATTTCCTCTCCTCCCATCACCTGATCCTAGGGAGCAGAGCCAAGTCCCACCTCACTGCAGCCTCCTCTCAGGAGCTGTAGAGAGCAATGAGGTCTCCCTCAGCCTCCTCTTCTCCACACTAACCACCCCCAGCTCCCTCAGCTGCTCCTCCCCAGCCCTCTTCTCCAGACCCTTCCCCAGCTTTGTTGCCCTTCTCTGGACCTGCTCCAGCTCCGTTAAAAATGGAACTCTTCTCACTATGACCTGTTTTAGATACCCTTGGAAACCTTCTGAGAAGTAGCTGAAAACTTAACGATCCTTCTGTTTCCAGGATTGGGGTACTGGGGAGGAGAGACTCAGAGCCAGCGAGAGCCTGGAAGTGTGTTGCAAGAGGTTGTAAGCTTTTAGAGTCATAGAAGTGTTTTGGGTGGGAAAGACCTTTAGAAGAATCATGGAATCATGGACTTGTAGAATCCTGGTGAGGGAAGAGCTCACTGCTCTTTACAGCTCCATGAAAAGAGGTTAGAGCCAGGTGGGGGTTGGTCTCTTCTCCCTAGGAACAAGGGATGGGAGGAGAGGAAATGGACTCAAGTTGTGCCAGGGCAGGGCTAGGTTGGAAATTAGGAAAAATTTCTTCACTGCAGGAGTGGTCAGGGATTGGCACAGGCTGCCCAGGGAGGTGGTGGAGTCCTCATCCCTGGAGATGTTCCAGAAACTTGTGACCATGTCACCTGGGGCCATGGTTTAGTGGCTCTGGTGGTGTTGGGTTGCTGGTTGGACTTGGTGATCTTGGAGGCTTTTCCAGCCTTAAGGGTTCCATGATTTCTCTCTTCCAGGAGCCAGCTCTGAGTGTGTTGTCTAATGAATCTGTACCTTGAGACAAATTCCTCCTAGTCCCTGAAAAGTGTGCAGTCAGCTGAGCTGGCTTTAAGTCATACACAAGAAGCAGTCTGACCATGGCAGTAAGGAGTCCTTGGGGGTTAATGCTTCTGTCTCAGGCACCTGCTGCACCTCCAAAGATCAAGGCAATGAAGCCTTTTCTTCAGGAGTTCACTTCTGGTGCTCCAAGCAGTGACCCATACTTCATTGTGACCACCCTGCCACCAGCTCTGTTTGCAATCTTCATTTGCAACCCAGTTTAGGGCAGCAGAAAGATCCAATTCCTGTTTGACCACAGCCAATGCACAAAGCAGCTCTGGTGGCATGAGCTTGATGCCATCAATGGAGACCTGAGATTAATGAGGCAAATCAGAGAGTATAGAAAAGTCATTTGTCAGCCTTGTTGGCACTTTAATCAGTTGGGAAACCAACCAAGAGCACTTCCAGCTTTAGTAGAATGATTGCCAAAGGATGGCCTGAGGTTACAGAGCTGTAAATAAAACTTTCTTCATCAGCCAGGTGATCTGTTTAGGTCCCTCTGTGGGGGCAGGAGGTGTTTGTTCTACTGCAGACAAGCTGGAGGCACTGACACAGGATCCTGTGGCAAGAAATGTGGCACAGCTGAAATTATTTTTTTTCTCTTCTCTAGCACTAAAGGCTAAATTTGTAGCAGCTCTTGGGTTTGTTGCACCAGTACTGATCAGAGGTTGACCTGCTGGAAAGCAGCTCCCTGGAGAAGGACCTTGGAGTCCTAGTGGACAATAAGTTACCCCTGGGACAGCAATGTGCCCAGTGGTATCCAGGGATGCATTAAGAAGAGTGTGGTAAGCAGGTCAAGGAAGGTTTCAGTTTGTGTCCTTTGCCCCTTGCCCTGTTACTGGGCAGCACTGAGGACAGTCTGGCTCCATCCTCCTGACACTCACCCTTTAGATATTGGTCAACAATAGGGGAGGGAGGCTCTAGAGAGGGGCTTGGATAGATTGGATCCATGGCCAATGTTACCAGGAGCTTCAATAAAGCCAAGTGCCAGGTCCTGCACTTGGGGCACAACCCCAAGCAGTGCTGCAGGCTTGGGGCAGTGTGGCTGGAAAGCTGCTGGCAGAAAGGGAGCTGGGGGTGCTGATGGCCAAGCAGCTGAAGAGGAGCCAGCAGGGTGCCCAGGTGGCCAAGAAAGCCAAAGGCATCCTGGCTGGGATCAGCAATGCTGTGTCCAGCAGGAGCAGGGAGGGGATTGTGCCCTGGGACTCAGCTCTGGGGAGGCCACACCTGGAGTGTTGTGTCCAGTTTTGGACACCTCAATCCAAGAGAGATGTGGAGGTGCTGGAGGCAGGGCAGAGGAGGGCAAGGAAGCTGGGAAGGGCCTGGAGAATAAACTTGATGAAGAGAGACTGAAGGAGCTGGGGATGGTTAGCTTGGAAAAGAGGAGGCTGAGGGGAGACCTCCTGGCTGTCTACAGCTCCTGGAAAGGAGGTTGTGGAGAGGCTGCTGCTGGTCTCTTCTCACAGGGAATTAGTGATAGAAGGAGAGGGAATGGCCTCAAGCTGCCACTGGGTAGGTTTAGACTGGACATTAGGAAACATTTTTTCATGGCAGGAGAGGTCAGGGATTGGAATGTGCTGCCCAGGAAGGTGGTGGAGTCCCCAAGCCTGGCTGTGTTTCAAGGTGGTTTGGATGTGGTGCTTGGGGCTCTGGTTTAGGGGTGAGCCTTGTAGAGTAGGGTTCTAGGTTGGACTTGGTGATCCTGAGGGGCTTCTCCAACCTGAATGTTTCTGTGACTCTGTGATTCAGGCTTGGAAGGGACCCTTTGCTGCCTGCCAGCCTCTTCTGATGCTTCCTGGTGTAAGACAAAGGCTAAGCCAACACTTTCCCAGCTGTCAAGTGAGAGCCTGCACTGAACCAGAGCAGAACAAAAGCTGACAGTGAAGCAGAGCTGCGCTGAGTGCTGGTTGCATAAAGGCAGCAGGGGAAAAGGAGAAGTTTGTCAGATTAACTCTGATGTCAAGGCTGGTAGCAGGAATGTAATTATGGCTGATATTTTTATGCTGCAGCCTGACAGAGAGTTAGCAATAAATACAGCACCTGAAGCAGAAAATGAGCAGGAGGGAGGAGGGTGTCAAGTACTCAGCACAACTTTTGTGCCTTTGCTTTCTCTTGGGTTTGATTATTCCCCCCTTGGAGACGTGCCAGGTTGCTGCTTAGCTTCCCAGCCTCTTCACTTCATCCTGCAGAGAGCAGCTTGAGAGCAGATCTGCTTCCCATTACCTGGCAATGCTTCCTGGCATCCATCTCTCAGCAGAGAAAGTGAGCCCTGTGATCTTCAGGACCTAGGAAAGAAGAAAAAGGAGTCATGAATCAAGAAGATGAGGAGGGGAGCTTATAGTGGTGTGACCCTCAGTGCTAGGTGAAAAAGGCAGAGGAGCCAGGCCAGAGACTGACACAGAGCAGGGATCTCCAGGGGCAGAGCTGCAGGTGCTGGATGCTCAGACTGGAGGATGGGTGGCACAGGAGGGGATGATAGGTGGAAATAGGACAGGGGCACTGCATGGCAGGATGGAAAACCTCCCTTTGGAAGGGCAAAGCTGTGGACACGGTGATGGAGGGGAAGGTTACAAGGGGCTGATGGCACGAAGCCATCCCTGCCATGTGTGCAGTGCTCTACGGCAGGTAATTCCCAGATTCCCAGATGGCATTGGGTTGCAAGGGAGCCTCAAAGGGCATCTTGTCCATCCCCCCTTCAGTCAGCAGGGACACCTCCAACCAGAGCAGGCTGCCCAGGGCCACATCCAGTCTGATCTTGAATGTCTCCAGGGATGGAGCCTCAACCACATCCCTGGGCAGCCTGTGTCAGCATTTCACCACTCTCACAGTGAAGAATTTCCTCCTGATGCCCAACCTAAATCTCCCCTGCTCTGGTTTCAAACCATTGCCTCTTGTCCTATCACTCCAACTCCCTCAGAACAGTCTCTCCCCAGCTCCCCTGGAGCCCCTTCAGGTACTGGAAGGCTGCTCTGAGGTCTCTCTGGAGCCTTCTCTTCTCCAGGCTGAACAGGCTGGAACTGGATGATCCTTGTGGTCCTTTCCAACCCTGACTGATTCTATGATTCTATGATTCTATAATCCCAACTCTTTCAGCCTGTCTTCATAGCAGAGGTTCTCCATCCCTCTGATCATCTTGGTGGCCTCCTCTGGACCCACTCCAGCAGGTCCATGTCCCTCTTGTGTTTACAATTTAGAGGGGATTGGAATCTTTCAAACAATAGGGAAAGGTTTAGGTTTTTTTCCTTGTAATTCTTCATCTTTGTTTTTCCACCATGGGCAAGGTAAAACATTTCAGCTTCTTCTTGCTAAGCTGAGAGCTTAACAGTTTTTAAATGGGAGGAAAACCAATTCAAAACAACAACAGGAGAAGATCCACCACCACACTCCTCAACCTTCCTTGTCTGGGGACTAGAGACATTTCTGGATTCCCCTCTCACAGAATGGGGATCTATAATACTGAAAACATTCAGGGGTTTCTCAGTGTTCATTTCAAGGACTTTTCACTGAGTGGGCAGCAGAAAAGATCAGACTGAAGCCTTCCATCCATTGAACCTGAGAGGTTGTTTTAATGAAGCCATTTCACATGAGTTCACCACATCCATCATTTCAGGGCTTGTTTCCCCTCTGCTGACTTTGTAAATCCTTCCATGTGGGGATGGTGCAAACTCCTTCCTCCATCCCCCCTCCCCCATCCTTCCCCACCCCCCAGGGATTCATTATTTTAATATCACATTGTTCAAGAATCTGCTTTCACTCCCTGCTTTCACTCCCTAGCAACCTGTTAGAGGCTGATCTTGATCAATACTCTGTAATTTCCCCAAGAAACCATTGGTCATTCTTCCATAGGGGAAATCATTCTGCTGAAATAAACTGGAGGAGTGCTCAGACTTTGACCTGGACAGTAAAAAAAAGTAATAATATAGTGATGAGTGTACATCATAAGAACATTTCATAGGCTCATAGAATGGTTTGGGTTGGAAGGGACCTCAAAGCTCATCCAGTTCCAGCCCCCTGCCATGGGCAGGGACACCTCCCACCAGCCCAGGCTGCTCAAGATCTCATCCAGCCTGGCCCTGAACACCTCCAGGGAGGGAACATCCACAGCCTCCCTGGGCAACCTGTTACAGTGTCTCCCCAGCCTCACTGGGAAGAAGTTCTTCCTTTATCTCCAGGCTAAATCTTCCCTTAAATCCATTCTACTCCATCCTATCACTCCCAGCCCCTGTCAAAAGTCCTTCCCTTGCTCTCCTGTAGCCCCTTCAGGGGCTGGAAGGTTGCTCTAAGGTCTCCTTCCTAATCTCTTTCCAGCCATGAAGGCTGCAAAGTTGTCAGTGATGCTAGGAGAAGAAGAACAGCAGTTTTCAATCAATCCCCTGCCTCTATATTTGGGAAGAAGCAGAGGGCTGCATCCATACCATATGAGGGCAGGGAAGCTGTTTCTAGGCTATTAATAAGCCTTAGGAAGAAGTTAGGCAACATCTCCACAGGATAAACATTTCTGAACAAGGAGACCTAAAAAAAACCTACAGCAGAGGGTCACACAAAGGCTGCTCAAGGAAATTTGGGGCTCACTGATATTAATTTATAATAAAGGTTCTTTACACAGAGAAAGATGCCAGGAAGCCTAAATATAGCCCAGATCAGGTCCCTGTATCAAATGGGAAGGCAGAAATGATACAGCTAAAACTAGGTTGAGGCAGTTGGTCAGAAATCCCAGGAAATCTGGCTCAGGGATTAATTAACTAAAGTGGCTGTGGGAAAAATACAAAAGAAAAAATACAAATAAAAATAGCTCTTTGCTCTTGATCTGGCTTTGGGAGCATTAAACCTCTGCCCCATACAGATAATGTGCAGATATTGCATTGGGGTAGAACCAGGCAAGCACAGGGTGCAAGGGGCTGGGAGGGACCTCTGGAGATCATAGAACCAGAGAATGGTTTGGGTTGGAAAGGATCTCCAAAGGTCATCCAGATCCAACCCCCTGCCATGGGCAGGGACACCTCACTCCACAGCAGGTTGCTCACAGCCACATCCAGCCTGGCTGCAAACACCTCCAGGGATGAAGCTTCCACCACCTCCCTGGGCAACCTGTGCCAGTCTCTCACCACCCTCATGGGGAAGAATTTCTTCCTAACATCCAGTCTGAATCTCCCCACTTCCAGCTTTGTTCCATCCCACTCAGTCCTATCACTCCCTGACACCCTCAAAAGTCCCTCCCCAGCTTTCTTGGAGCCCCCTTCAGATACTGCAAGGCCACAAGAAGGTCTCCTGGAAGCCTTCTCTTCTCCAGACTGCACAACCCCAACTCTCTCAGTCTGTCTCCAGAGCAGAGCAGCTCCAGCCCTCTGCTCATCCTCATGGCCCTTCTCTGGACACTTTCCAGCACCTCCAGATCTTTCTTGTAATAGAAACTCCACATTATGCAAGGAACAGTGATGCCCTTGCACTGATGGCTCAGCCTCAGGGACCACATGTGACCATTCCTATCACAGGATCACAGATCCCAGGATGTGAGGGGTTGGAAGGGACCTCTGGAAATCATCAAGCCCAACCCCCCTGCCAGAGCAGGACCATAGAATCCAGCACAGGTCACACAGGAATGCATCCAAACAGGGCTGGAAAGTATCCAGATGGGTCTGGAATGTTTCCAGAGAAGGAGACTCCACAACCTCTCTGGGCAGCCTGCTCCAGGGCTCTGGGACCCTCACAGTGAAGAAGTTCCTCCTCATGTTGAGGTGGAACCTCCTGTGCTGGAGTTTATATCCATTGCCCCTTGTCCTTTCACAGGGTTCAATATTGCAACTGGATGCAGTATTCCAGGGGAGGTCTCAGCAGGACAGAGCAGAGGGGGAGCAGAACCTCCCTGGCTCTGCTGGCCACAGTCCTCTGCATGCCCCCCAGGACCCTCTTGGCCTTCTTGCCCCCCAGGGCACATTGCTGTGCCCTGCAGAACTTGCTGCCCACCAGCACTCCCAGCTCCTTCTCCTTGGGGCTGCTCTCCAGCAGATCCCCTCCCAACCTGTCCTGCTGCAGTTTATTCTTCCTGCCCAGCTGCAGGACTCTGCACTGACCCTTGTTGAACCTCCTCAGGTTCCTCTCTGCCAGGCTCTCAGTCTGCCCAAGTCTCTCTGAATGGCCTTCATCCCCAGGAAGGACAGAACCACATCAGCTTTCCTCCTGCCTTCAGCTTGAATCTGTGCTGAAAAGAAAACCTCCAAGCCCTCACTCTGGTCAGAATTCCAGTGCAGTACAAATGCAACCAGGGCTGACTTTGCCTCTTGGTTTCTTCCCTGCCCTTATCTCTTAGCCTCCAGAGGAAGCTTTTTGAGGCTGTGAGTGGTTGGCAGGAGCAGCTGATAATGAAGAGGGAGGAAAAGTTAATTAAAGATTTCAAATGAGCATTTTGATACCCTGTGTGTTCAAACAAAGTGTCTCTCTCAGATCCTACAAAGCCTTCCCCATATGCTAATTTCATGGAAATTAGGTTTATTATACTCCATGGATTTTTTTTTCCTCCCCCTCCCCCATTAAACAAGCAGAGTCCCCAACCAGATTTATTCTTCTCTCCCTCTAGCCCAAGCTCTCACACATCCTGGGGAAGGTGTGATAGCTCCTTGCTTTTCATCCTTTTTTATCCCTTGTCAAGTTGTCTTTGTTGAATCAGCAGGAAAGAGGCAGTTTGCTGCCTGAGATGGATCCCCAGGCTGACTGCACTCAGCATTTCTTATCAGCCCCCACCCTAGCACTGCTCCACTGCTGCTGCTGCTCTCAAAAAGGCAAAGCTTCCATGAGCAAACTGCTTCTTGGGCTGCTGCTGGAGCATCCAAGTGTGTCACAGCCTGGGCTCAGCTCTGGGACCAGCTCCTTTTCATCTCCTTATCAATCCTCTGGATGAGGGAATTCAGGCACCCTCAGTAAGCTTGCAGAGGACACTCAACTGGGTGGCTGTGTTGATCTGCTGGAGGGTAGGAAGGCTCTGCAGAGGGCCCAGGCCCGGCTGGATCCATGAGGCAAGGCCAATGGGATGAGGTTCAACAAGGTCAAGAGCTGAGTCCTGCAGCTGGGTCACAACAACCCCATGAAGGGTCCAGGTTTGGGGCAGAGAGGATGGAAAGTGCCCAGCAGAGAAAGCCCTGGGGGTGTTGATGGGCAGCCAGCATGTGTCCAGCTGGTCAAGAAAGCAACCTCCTCTGCTCCAGGTTGTCCCTTGTGCTGTCCTTGGACATCCCTGAGCAGAGCCTGGCTCCAGCCCTGCACATCTTTATCACCAGCCATGAGGGCAGCCCTCAGGCTCCTCTGCTCCAAGCTCCCTCAGCCTGGCCTCACAGGAGATGTTCCACTGCCTGCAGCAGCTCTGTGCCTCTGGGATGGACTCTCTCAAGCACTTCCCTGAGGTCCTTCTTGAACTGAGGGGCCCAGAACTGGACACAATATTCCAGATGTGGCCTCAGCAGGGGAGAGCAGAGGAGCAGGAGAACCTCTCTGACCTACTCACCACAGCCCTTCTAATCCACCCCAGGATGCCCTTGGCCTTCTTGGGCTCAAGAGGACATTGCTGGCTCATGGCCATCCTGCTGTCCACAAGGAATCCCAGGTCCTTTTCCCCAGAGCTGCTCTCCAAAAGAAGGAGTTTTTCAAGGAGATTCTTTCAAGGAGACTCTTCCAAGGAGACTTTTTTTTTTTTCAGAGAGATTCTTTCTCTTCCTTCAACCATCCCCAGCAATTTCTCTGCTCCTGGTTCACCTTCACGCTGCATTTTAACCCATTTTGATCCCAGCAGCAGTTGTGTTACTGCTCCAAGCTGCAGTGCCTGGCGGGTCAGGACGTGGCAGCTTTATGACCTGGGTGAGAGGACAGCAGAGAAGCACCTTCCAAAAAGGGCAACCACTGGAGGCTCTGGGATGTTATTTACAGGACTCCCTTTGCTACCACCAGCAAGCATTTGAAACCCACTGCTTGTTGGGGTGGCTAAAACCCAGCACCTCCTGCAGCACCAGGGGCAGGCACAGCTGATAAATGGCCCTGCACGAAACAGTGGCCATGAAAAGTAAATTCACAGTGAATCACCCTCAGCACCCCACTGGAGGAAGAGCAGGGCACAGCTGATTTGTGGCCTGATGTTGCCATTTAATGTGGTTTCCATCAAGCTGTTCATAAAATTCATAGCTGCAGCTAACCTCCATTACTGTGTCCTTGTGCATTCTTCTTCCCAATAACTTGTTTGTGAAGCTCCAGCTCTGCAGAGGGAGGCTCTGTGGTCAGGAGGGAACAGAGGAGCTCCCTGCAAGCAGCACTGCAGAGGGCTGGCCCAAAGCTGCATTCACTGCTGGGCTGCACAGTAGCACAGTCTCACAGTCTCACAGTAGATCAGAGGTTGGAAGGGACCTCAAGAGATCATCAGCTCCAACCCCCCTGCCAGAGCAGGAGCACCCAGGGGAGTCTGCACAGGAATGCATCCAGCTGGGGTTGGAAAGCCTCCAGAGAAGGAGACTTCAGCTTCTGACATTGTGATTCTCTCCAGCAATCTTTGTGACCATCTTCAAGCTCAAGAAAGGCAGGTTTGCATTGGAGATGAGGAAGAAATTCTTCACAGGGAGGGTGGGGAGACACTGGAACAGGGAGGTTCTGGCTGCCTCAAGGCCTTGAGCAGCCTGGGCTGGTGGGAGGTGTCCCTGCCCATGGCAGGGGGGTTGGAACTGGATGATCTTGAAGGTCTCTTCCAGGCTAAACCATTCTGTGGATCTCTGAATGTCTGCCATGGATGGTGAGCCCACCCTCCAGGCAGATGCAGGTCCATAGCTCAGAGACACATCAGTTATGAGGCAGGTGCCTCATTTGTGAATCACAGAACCATTATGGTTAAAAAGAACTCTAAGATCATCCAGTCCAAGCAGCAACCCAACCCCACCAAGGCCACCAAACCATGGCCCCAAGTGCCATGGCCACAGCTTTCTTGAACCCCTCCAGGGATGGGGACTCCACCACCTCCCTGGGCAGTTTGTGCCAATCCCTGACCACTCCTGCAGGAGAGACTTTTTTCCTAAAAGTTGGCTATTAGTGGCAACTTCTTGACTGAAAGGGTTCTGAAAGACTGGAACAGGCTGCCCAGGCAGACCACAGGATCAGAGAATCATTCAGGTTGGAAAAGACCCTGGAGATCACCAGGTCCAACCATTAACCCTGCTCTACCAAGTACACCAATAGATGGTTGAATCTCTTACCCTGGAGGTGTTTCAAAGAGGCAGAAATGTGATGCTGAGGGCCATGGTTTAGCCCCAGCCTTGGTAGAATTAGAGAATGGTTGGGCTGGATGAGCTTCAAGGTCTTTGCCCACCAAAACAAGTTGGACTGGGAGATCTTGAAGGGCTTTGCCCACCAAAACAAGTTGGACTTGGAGATCTTGAAGGGCTTTGCCAACCAAAGCAAGTTGGACTGGGTGATCTTGAAGGGCTTTGCCAAAAGAAGTTGGAGTGGGAGATCTTGAAGGGTTTTCCCAACCAAAACAAGCTGGACTGGGAGATCTTGAAGGGCTTTGCCAGCCAAAAGAATTTGGACTGGGAGATCTTGAAGGGCTTTTCCAACCAAAACAAGCTGGACTGGGAGATCTTGAAGGGCTTTGCCCACCAAAACAAGTTGGACTGGGTGATCTTGAAGGGCTTTGCCATGCAGAAACCATTCTCTGTTCTATGAAGCTGTCAACTTCTATGAAAAAAGAATTATAATCAGGGATTCTATGAAATAAAAAATTACTAATCATGAATTCTTGTATGAAGAGAAGAATTTTGAAGATCTCAGCCACTTTTCCCTGCTGAGGAACAGCAAAACCAAAACTGGCCAGCCTGATGTAGTGTGAGGTGTCCCTGCCCATGGCAGGGGGGTTGGAACTGGATGATCCTTGTGGTCCCTTCCAACCCTGACTGATTCTATGATTCTATGAAAATCAAAGACCATCAGCTGGAATCCTAGGGTTGACTACTAAGATTTTCTTCCAAAGCTGAACTTAGCAGAGAGCTTCATAAATATTCTAAGCCCAGCCAGGCAAGGAAGTAATTGAAATGTTTCACTGAGATCCAAGCCTGCCTTTCCCTGGATGAACTTCACAGCCCAGGAGCTTGAAAAAGGGAAAATACAAAGGGGAAAGATTTTCCTGCTTGATTGTGGAACTGAGAGAGTCACTTTGCATTTCCTTTACAAGGGCCTTGATTTTCATAACACACAGAGGCAGCCTTGCAGCAGCTCAAGCTGAGCACCCCCAAAGCTAAAAGAGCTCCATTTACAAGTCATTATCAGCAGTCTCTGGCAAGTGGTAGCTTTAAATTCAGCTTCATGAGAATGAAAAAAAAAATAATTAATAAATCAAAATAAGAATTGTATCAAAGAGACAAATCCAGTTTGATCAGGAGAACCAAGTCCTGCTCACGTTTAATTATTGATTAAACGGATCAAACCCAGCGAGGATGCAAACTGCTGCTGGCAGCTTTTTGCTTTCATTCCTTCTCTGGGCTTCCCAGGGCAAGCCTAAAGGAGCTGGGGAGGTAGTGCTGCATCCTCAAACTGAGCCCAGGCAACAGCTTCTGCTCTGCAAAAGTCCTCACCCCCCCTGCCAGAACAACAGCTAATTGGATTAAGAAATGGATTATGACACCCAGCCTCGTTGGAGTCAGTTAATTGGATTAAAATAGATTGGAGTTGGCCATTTGGATTAAGGCAGAATCAAACTTCTCCATGGACAAAGGAGCTGAGGAGCAAGTTAAGGGGGGGGGGGGGGGGTGGAAATGAAAGAGAAGGAAAAAACCCAAAAAAGATAATGGACAAGAAATGTTTGTTATAAGGGCTGGGGGGGTTGCCACTGACCCCTTCCTGGCTATTTTTTAATAAAGGGCAAATTCTCTCCTTGGCTGGCAGCTGAAACAGCATTGGGTGACTGAAAATGAGCTCAGCAGAAGGGCTGTAGTCACTCTGCAAGACAAAAAGCCCTGGAAATCCATTTCCATGTTCATAAAGACATGCCAAAAGGAGAAAAGAAGAACTTAAAACATTGCAATACAGCATTCCCCACACCCCCAAAACAAAACAAACCAAAACAAAAACACCCAAGCAAACCCTTCCCAGTCTGCAGTCCCCTCCCCAGTATTGATTTTTAAATCACATTGTCTTTGATTACTTCTCTCCAGCTCTGTCACTGTAAGGAGTGACACCAAATCTAATCAGGCTGGAAGGGAAGCATCCATTTGATCTGGTTGTTCAGCTGGCTGCTGAATAACATCACAGCCCCTGCTCCTGCCCAGGGGAAGGAAATCAAATCATGGAATCATGGAATTGTCAGGGTTGGAAGGGACCTCAAGGCTCAGCCAGTTCCAACCCCCCTGCCATGGGCAGGGACACCTCACACTACAGCAGGTTGCTCACAGCCACATCCAGCCTGGCTGCAAAAACCTCCAGGGATGAGGCTTCCACCACCTCCCTGGGCAACATGTGCCAGTCTCTCACCACCCTCATAGGGAAGAATTTCTTCCTAACATCCAATCTGAATCTCTCCATTTCTAGTTTTGCTCCATTCCCCCCAGTCCTATCACTCCCTGACACCCTCAAAAGTCCCTCCCCAGCTTTCTTGGAGCCCCCTTCAGATACTGCAAGGCCACAAGAAGGTCTCCTCAGAGCCTTCTCTTCTCCAGACTGCACAACCCCAACTCTCTCAGTCTGTCTCCAGAGCAGAGCAGCTCCAGCCCTCTGCTCATCCTCATGGCCCTTCTCTGGACACCTTCCAGCACCTCCAGATCCTTCCTGGAACAGAGGCTCCAGAACTGGATGCAGTACTCCAGGTGTGGTCTGAGCAGAGTGGAGCAGAGGGGCAGAATCCCCTCCCTGGCCCTGCTGGCCACACTTCTCTTGCTGCAGCCCAGGCTCTGCTTGGCTCTCTGGGCTGCAAGTGCTCACTGCTGGCTCCTGTTGAGCTTCTCATCCACCAGCACCCCCAAGTCCCTCTCCTCAGGGCTGCTCTTAAGCCAGTCCCTGCCCAGCCTCTATCAGTGCTTGGCACTGCCCCAACCCAGCTGCAGGACCTTGCCCTTGGTCTTGTTGAGCTTCATCCTGGCCTCTGTTTGCTGGTTGTAAAGGTTTTGCTTTGGAGGAACTGCAGAGCTGATAAGATGACCTGCTTAGGAGTGTGGAGGAGCAGGGTAAGAGCTCAGATGAAAACATCTCTGGATTTCTCATGGCAAGGTCTACACAGAGATCTGCAGGGTTTTAATGCTTGCTCTCGTAAGTGTCTATTCCATCAGCAAGCCATAAAAGCATAGAAACATGGAATTGTGGAATCATAGAATGATGAAAGCATGGAATCACAGAATCATAGAATCATGGGATCATAAAAACATGGAATCATGGAATCATAGGATCATGAAAGCATGGAATCATAGAATCATGGGATTGTGGAATCATAGAAGCATAGAATTCTTCTCATTGGAAAAGACATCTCAAGATAGTGCTGCTCTTCCACAGCATGTATGCAAAATGATTAATCATGGAATTATGGAATCACTTCAGCTGGAAGAGCTCTTTAATCTCATCCAGTCCAACCATTCTCTAACTTTACCAAGGCTGGGGCTAAGCCATGCTGCTCAGCACCACATCTTTGCCTCTTCCAAACACCTCCAGGGACAAGGATTCAGCCACCTCCCTGGGCAGCCTGTGCCAGGCTTTGAGAGTCTTTTCAGTCGGAAGTTTCATCTCATATCCAACCTAAACTTCCCTGGGGCAACTTGAAGCCATTTCCCCTTGTCCTCTCCCTCCTAGGGAGAAGAGGCCAACCCTCACCTGGCTCCAACCTCCTTTCAGGGAATTGTAGAGCTCAAGAAGTTCTCCCCTCAGTCTCCTTTTCTCCAGACTACACAATCCCAGGTCCCTTGGATGCTCCTCACCAGACCTCTGTTCTCCAGACTAGACAATCCCAGGTCCCTTGGATGCTCCTCACCAGTCCTGTTCTCCAGACTAGACAATCCCAGGTCCCTTGGATGCTCCTCACCAGTCCTGTTCTCCAGACTAGACAATCCCAGGTCCCTTGGATGCTCCTCACCAGTCCTGTTCTCCAGACTAGACAATCCCAGGACCCTTGGATGCTCCTCACCAGTCCTGTTCTCCAGACTAGACAATCCCAGGTCCCTTGGATGCTCCTCACCAGTCCTGTTCTCCAGACTAGACAATCCCAGGTCCCTTGGATGCTCCTCACCAGTCCTGTTCTCCAGATTAGACAATCCCAGGTCCCTTGGATGCTCCTCACCAGACCTCTGTTCTCCAGACTAGACAATCCCAGGACCCTTGGATGCTCCTCACCAGTCCTGTTCTCCAGACTAGACGATCCCAGGTCCCTTGGATGCTCCTCACAGTCCTGTTCTCCAGACCCTCTGTTTCCCATGGAACCAGAATCTAAACCTCTGAAGCTCTCAGATCATCCCAAGTGGAGATCTTGCATGGGCAGTTCAGCAATGCACACAAAACCTGAAATGCTGGTGCTGAAAACTCATTGTCAGGAGCTGGAGCAGTGGCATTAATTTGGAGAAACATGAAGCATAAATTCAAGCATGAGGGAGCTGAATCCCTCATGGATCCCTTCAAATGAACTCCTGGATTCATGGAGCTGTGACAGAGGAAGCTTAAAAAGGGGGAAAGAAAAGAAATGGCAGCAATGGAAAAGGGGAGGGGGCTTTATTTGGGGTCCCCCATAGCTTTTCATCTGTAATAGATGAGATCTTAGAGGTCTTTTCCACCTGAAATTCTTCTACCATGTGCCCTGCTTCTGTGGGGTTTTTTTCCATAGGGAAAAATGGAGATAAAAAAAAAATCATGGAAATTCTTTTAAAAGGAAAAGGAGTGGCATCAGCAATGGGCAGGGAGGCAGCAGGCTGAGAGATACAGATCAGGGAATCCTTTATCCTGTGGCTGCCTTGGCCCCAGCATCCTCCGGCAGAGCCCTCGGCGCTCTGAGCTCCTTCATTTGGCATTTTCTAACCGCTCTGAGCACTGAAACCTTTCCAACAGCCCTAAAGCAGCCCCAGCACTGCCCACCTTTCAATGGCAGCCCTCAGCTTCCTAGCAGCTTCCTTTGGAAAGAGGAACCGAGGCTGGAGAGCGCAGGGAGGGATCCCTTTTCAATTCCAATCCATTTTCCAGCCCTGGCTTTGCCTGCTGCTGACACATTCTTCCCTGCTGCATCGTCAAGAAAGGTCAGCAGAGAGAGTTTTTTTTTTTTTTTTTAATACCATGGGATTCTTGGGGTTTTTCTCCTCTTTTCTCCTTTTCCATGCTTTATGGAAGAGGTTAGGGAGAGGTGGGGGCTGTGAAACACAGTGAGCAGAACAATTTTGTGGCACTGGAATAGGGGAGGGGTGGTGAAGGTGGAGGTTGTTATTTACTACATGTGCAAACATTAAAGGACTGCAAACCTCTTCTGACAACATTAAAACACATTTATTTTCTTCCCCCCCCCCCCCTCCCCCCCCCCCCTTCCCAGAGATCTGGGCATGTGTCTAATAAATTCAACCTCTTCTGCAGGAAAAGGAGGAGGCAGAAGTAAATATTAAAGCCCAAAGAAAGGCTGACTGCTGATTTTCATTCCTTATTCCCTTTATTCTCCCCCTCATTTCCTTTCTGCCTTCTCTTCCTTTTTGCTGCCTCTATAAATACTTTTTTTTTTCTTTTTTTTCAGGGTCAGGAAGGATGTTTTGTGGGAAGAAGAGGAAAGGCTTTTCTTTTATTATTATTATTTTTTTCATTCTATGTCTTCCCTTCATATAGGAAGACAAAAAGAGCTTCCCCCATAAATACTAAAAATCAAAAGAATTGGGGGAAAAGAGGAAAGTCTTTTTTTTTTCCCTCTAATTTGTTCCCTTCATATAGGAAAATGAAAAAAAAAAATTCCACCATCAATACTGAAAATCAAAAGAATTAAGGAAAAAGAGGAAAGCCTCCTATATTTTTTCCTTTAATTTGTTCCTTTCATATAGGAAGAAAAACTAAATAAATTTCTGCCATAAATGCTAAAAATTCAAAATAATTAGGGAAAAAGAGGAAATTCTCCTGTATTTTTTTTTCATTCTGTTTGTTCCCTTCATGTAGGAAGCTGGAAAAAGGTTTCCACTATAAATACTGAAAATCAAAAGAATTAGGGAAAAAGAGGAAAGCCTCTGACATTTTTTCCCTCTAATTTATTCCTTTCATACAAGAAGAATAAATAAATAAATTTCTGCCATAAATACTAAAAATCAGAAGAATTAAGGAAAAAGAGGAAATTCTTATATATTTTGTGTTCATTCTGTTTGTTCCCTTCACATGGGAAGAATAAATAAACAAATTTCTGCCATAAATGCTAAAAATCAAAATAATTAGGGAAGAAGAGGAAATTCTCCTATTTTTTTCCCCTTTAATTTGTTCTTTTCATATAGGAAGCTGAAAAAAATTTTCTCCATCAATACTGAAAATCAAAAGAATTAGGGAAAAAGAGGAAATTCTCCCATAATTTTTTTTTCATTCTGTTTGTTCCCTTCATAGAGGAAGAATAAATAAACAATTTTCTGCCATAAATGCTAAAAATCAAAAGAATTAGGAAAAAAAGAGGAAATTCTCCTAACATTCTATGGGGACTGTGATCCATTCCAACATTTCACCTCCATCAAGCTTGTGCCTGAAGGGTTCATAGAATGAGGAGGGTTTGGAAGGGACCTCTGGAGATCAGAAGCTCCAAAGAGCAGGGTGCACAGGAATGAGTCCAGGTGGGCTTAGAAAGCCTCCAGAGAAGCCTCCACAACCTGGGCAGCCTGCTCCAGGCTCTCTCCAGCTCTGGCAATGGACACCGGCAGCCCAGAAAGCCAATAGCCATTGGCAATGGCCAGTGCCCATTGCTGGCTCCTGTCCACCTTCTCCTCCACCTTCATCAACCACACCACTCAGTTTGGTGTCCCCTGTCTCCATCTGGACATTGAGCCATTGAGCACTCCCCTTTGGATGTGATCATCCAATCAATTCCTTACCCACACCTCCAATCCCCCTCTCTCCAGCTGAGAGAGAAGGATGTTGTGGGAAACATGGATTGGATGTTAAGAAATTCTTCCCCATGGAGCAGGATGCCCAAGGTGGGGTTGTGGCTGCTCCCCCCCTGGAGGTTTTCAAGGCCCTGAGCAACTTGGGCTGGTGGGAGGTGTCCCTGCCCATGGCAGGGGGTTGGAACTGGATGAGCTTTGAGGTCCTTTCCAAACCAAACCATGCAATGAATTTGCTGTCCCCTTGCCCAGGCAGTTCTGATCCTCTCCATCTCAGAAAAGGTGCCTGAAAAGTAGAAACTAGGAATGGGGAGATTCAGATTGGATGTTAGGAAGAAGTTTTTCCCCAGGAGGGTGGTGAGAGACTGGCACAGGTTGCCCAGGGAGGTGGTGGAAGCCTCATCCTTGGAGGTTTTTGCAGCCAGGCTGGATGTGGCTGTGAGCAACCTGCTGTGGTGTGAGGTGTCCCTGCCCATGGCAGGGGAGTTGGAACTGGATGAACCTTGAGGTCCCTTCCAACCCTACCAATTCCATGATTCTAACATGTGCCAAGTTCATTGTGCAGGTCATAGAACCATAGGATTGGTTTGGTGGGAAAAGACCTCTAAGGTCATGGAGTCCAACTGTTGGGGATGCCCCAGGTTTGTCCTGGTGCAAGGGTTCCAACAGTGTGAAATCTTCTGGGCTTCAACACTGCACCTGAGGCTTAGAGGCACTAAAACATTCCCACTGCAGGGCTCTGCACAGGAGAGTGCAGGAAACGATCTGGATTAAAATTTCCCTCGAGGAGACCTTCCAAGGTCAGAGTTGAGGTCATCAACAGGACAGTGTGGGGAAACTCACACTGCTGCTATCTCTGCTGTTTGCAGCTTGTGGATAAACAACAGCCCTGCAGCCTCACATATTTCAGGCCATTAATCTTCATAAATACAAATATTTGGAAGGCAGCAAGAATGGATGAAGCTCTGCCTGCTTTGCTCCCCTTCCCTGCAGTCCATTAACTGCCTGAGCAGATCCTCCAGCTCCAAGGTGTGTTGTGTTCACTCTTCATCCATCTCTCTGTGGGGACTGTGCAAGGAGGATCTGGGAATGCAGAGGTCATCACCTTGTGGTGGCTTTTTGTTAGGGTGTTTAGGAGAGTTTAATCCTTCTAGCTCTACCCTCTCCCTCTGAGGTTGACAAGGCCATGAGAACAAAGAGGTTTCCTCCAATAGCTTTGAAACTTTTGGGACCATCTTCCAAAAAAAAGATGAAAAAAAGTCCCCCAAAAGGTTTTTTAATTAATTATTATTATTATTATTATGCTTTTTGGACTCTGTTCCCAAACTTTGCTAAACCCTCTTAAAAAAAAAAAAAAAAAAAAAAAAAAAAAAAAAAAAAAGGTTCTGGTCCAAAAGTGGTTTCAGAACAGGTTTCACTCTGTGGTGATCTTCAGCTGAATAAAGCCATGGCTCATTCTCCTCCAGCCATGGAAATGTCATTGCCAGCAGAGCAATGGATTGAACCAGAGATCAGGGCGTTGGTAAGGTGGGAAAAAGCCTCTGAGAGCATCCAGTCCAAGCAGCAATCCAACCCCAACATGGCCACCAAACCATGGTCCAAAGTGCCATGGTGTGATGGTTTGAAACTGTCTTTTTAATTTTTCCTTGCAAAGTTCAAAACAGAGAAAGTGAAAGAATGTAAATAAGTCACTATTGGGTGTAAGAAAGCAAAATAACGATTGTTCTAAACACTTCCATTGGATAGATAGAAATGTTTAAGAACTATTACCCAAAACAAAGTAGGCATTCGGCACATTCTGCGTTCGGCAGTGGGGGCAGTTGCTGGGCTGTCTGGCTGCTGTTTCTTCTTCTCTTCTGGCTGAAGATAACACACTGACCTTGGCAGCTAAGTTAACAACTTTCTGCTTAACTAACTGTGCTTCTCTGTCCAGAGGGGTCTGGGGGGAAGCTCCTGGGAGAGGGAGGCCCCTTTTGGAGGGTCCCCTTGGGGGGAAGCAAAGGGAGATCGATTGTGCTTTTTCTGTTGATTGTATATATTTGTGAATGTTGTGAGTTTTGTATATTTGTACATATTCATTGCATTTCATTGTAGATTTTAGACTCTGCTTGTAAATACAGCTTTTCATTTGCTTCCAGACTGGGCTAGCCTGGTTATTGTTGGTGGGGGGGAATTTCAGCTCACACCGACACACTTTTTATTTTTGGCGCCCAACGTGGGGCTCGATTGCTTGTTTGATTTATTTCTGCTCAGATTAGGAAGCAAAATGAAGCTGTTTTGGATTCTGAGTCATTCTATTTTATCTGTTATCAGTGTGATTGTCTACAGATGGGCTGTTTCCTGCATGATAGACAAGATTGTGAGATATGTGGCATATAAGTCGTTTCTTTGGGTTAAGAACAAGTTACTGAATGTTGGTGAATTCTGTTATGGTCTTATTGGGCTAAGAAGCTATGGTAACTCAACTATGGATCTGCTAGCAGACACATATGAGTTTGTTACTCCTCTTACAACTACAGAGGGTCTTTGTAACCAGTGGTACCCTAGATATCTTGTACTAGCCTTAATCTTAAATTTGTTGCTTCTTGGAATAATCATATGGCTACTGATAGCACTGTGTCAAGAAAGACATAAGGCTACTTGCTCTTCCAACTCTGCTGTGAATGTGAAAACCAAGCCAGTAAATTTGGTGGCCACTGTAAGCAGAAAGCGCAAAGGAGCTGCAGGAGGAGATGCAGATGCTGCAGGAGATGGTGCAGATGGAGATGAGGGTCCTTCTACTCAGGGTCCCTCTCTTAAGAAAGATCCTTCTGATGAGGAAGAGAGGGTTAGCCTTAAAACTCTGGTAGACCTCTTGAGACCCCACATGGATGATGGAAATGTAGGTCAGGATGTAGACCCTAGTAGATTAGCAACTGCTGGTAGTGCCTCTGAACTCAAAGAAATTCAACGGAGGATTAAAATAGGATTATGGGGACAGCGACCTCAGGATGATGATGATGATGATGAGGATGAGGATGACATACAGTCAGCTAATGCACCCAGACAGGAAATTAGACATGTGAGGAAGGATTACATCAGAGGAGATAATGAGCCAGTCCTGTCTTGGCTAGCCAGGTGTTTTGATATGGGAGCCCCAGCATTGGTGGTAGGCGACAAGTCGGCCTCTCAGTTGGGGATGCTCTCAAAGGATACTGGCATAGACAGGCACCTAGGCAAGTGCATTGGTAAAGTTTCTCTGTGGGCACGCCTCCTACTGGCAGTCTCGCTGAGGTACCCCAGCAGAGATGATTTACCATGGAACCCTAAGCCTTGGACCACAATAGCTGAGGGAATCAAGCGTCTGAGAGAGTTTGCTGTGAGAGAAGTAATGTATGGAGATCATAAGACCCTGAATCCTGATGAAATTCCTGTTGGAACAGGCCTTGCCAAAAAGCTCATTAAGCTTGCTCCTCCTAATTATGCTACTATTCTGGCAAGCAGGATTGTGGCAAGAAATTATGGTGGAGCACCTCCTACTGTTGGCCATTTCACTGACCAAATGAGGCAGTTGGAGGATAGTCTTGCACGTACTTCTTTGGTTTCAGCCATTGAAACTTTGTCTGGAGAAATGAAGAATTGCATGAAAGAGCTGAAGGAGGAACTTAAAACCTCCATATCCAACTTGATGAAGGGGGATGATTCTAATTCCTCTTCCTCCAGATGGATACAAGTTTCAGCTGTTAGGAACAGACGTGCTCCAAGAAGGCCATTCCAGAATAGGTCAAACCAAAACAGACAGCAGAGGCAATCACGTGGCAGTATCTGGATAACTCTGCGTGATCAGTTTGGTGAGAACATGAACAGATGGGATGGTCAACCAACTTCTGATCTTTTCAAGAGGTTACGGGAGCTGCAGAGGGGCAGATCCCGAGGTAGCAATACCAGGAGGGTAGCTGTCGCTTCCTCAGTTTCCCAGAACAACTCTGATAGCTCCAACAGTGATCCTAATTCTGGTGCTGGACATTGTGCCGGCTGTACATGTGGATGTAATCCCCACCATTAGGGGTGCCCTGCCTTCCGCCAGGGGGAGGTAAGGGATAATGGAGATAACAGAATCTATTGGGATGTGTACATCCAGTGGCCTGGCACTTCAAAATTTCAGAAGTACAGGGCCTTGGTTGACACAGGAGCTCAGTGCACCATCATACCATCAAATTATCAAGGGGGAGAATCTATAACTATTCAGGGAGTCACTGGTGGATCTCAAGAGTTGTTTAAGATAGAGGTTGACATAAGTTTAACTGGGAAGCAGTGGAAGAAACATACTGTTGTAACAGGTCCTAATGCACCTTCTATTTTGGGAATTGACTTTCTGAGAGAAGGGCGTTTTAAAGACCCTAAGGGTTACAAATGGGCTTTTGGAATAGCAACTGTAGAAATTGATGGAGGAAAATTGAAGTTGTCCATTAGACCTGAGCTTTCAGATGAATCTGCAGTTGTGGGACAACATGAGATAGAGGATGTAAAGCTGCCGGTTGCTTCTCAAACTGTGCATCACAGACAATACAGAACCAACCGTGACTCTTTGGTGCCCATTCAAAACTTGATTCGTCAGTTGGAGAGTCAGAAGGTCATCAGCAAAACTCATTCACCTTTCAACAGTCCAATCTGGCCTGTGAGAAAGCAGAATGGAGAGTGGCGTCTGACAGTTGATTTCCGTGCCTTGAATGAAGTAACTCCACCCATGAGTGCAGCTGTACCAGACATGATGGAACTCCAATATGAGCTGGAATCCAAGCAGGCCAAATGGTATGCTACCATACATGGCCACAGGTTTCTGGAACACCTACAGGGATGGGGACTCCACCACCTCCCTGGGCAGCCTGTGCCCCTCCCTGACCATTCTTGCAGCAAAGAAACTTTTCATAGTCTCCAACCTAAACCTCCTTTGGTGCACCTTGAGGCCATTTCCTCTTCTCCTATCCCTTGGTACTAGGCAGAAGAACCCAACCCCACCTGGCTCCCACCTCCTTTCAGTGAGATGAAGAGAGCAATGAGGTCTCCCCTCAGTCTATTCTCCACACCAAACCCCCCCAGCTGCCTCAGCTGCTCCTCCCCAGCCCTCTTCTCCAGACCCTTCCCCACCTTTGTTTGCCCTTCTCTGGACCTGCTCCATCACCTCAATGTCCTTCTGGTAGTGAGGGACCCAAAACCAAAGCCAGGACTCAAGCTTTGGCCTTACCAGAGCTGAGTCCAGGGAGACAATCACTTCCCTGCTCCTGTTGGCCACACTGTTCCTGCTCCAGGCCAGGCTGCTGGTGCCCTTCTTGGCCACCTGGGCACTCCCTGACTCATCTTCAGCTGCTGTCCATCAGCACCCCCAGGGCTTTCTCTGCTGGGCAGTTTCCATCCTCTCTGTCCCAAGCCTGGAGTGCTCCTGGGGTTGTTGTGACTCAAGGGCAAGAACCAGCACTTGGCTTTGTTAAACCTCATCCTAGAGGCCTAGACCCATGGATTCAAGCTGAGGAGATCCCAGGGTAGAAGGACTTTATCTCAATCTCTGTTTGAGCTTCATCCCATCCTCTTTCTTTCCATCTGTTCTCATTTCATTCCATCACATCCTCCATGAACAAAGCTAACTTCTGGAAGATCTGCTCTGGAACCTTAGTCTATCCAAATTCTGTTCAATACAGCATGAATTAATTAATCTTCCCTTGCAGAGTGGCTGTGGAACATGGCCAGAGCAGAGGACACTGCTGATTGCCTCACCTCTCCAGAGGGCACTTTGCAGGTCTGAGGGATTCTCTCTTCCTGGCTTCTCTTAGTCCCCGTGGTGCATTTTGTGGCTGCACAGAGCTAAGTTGCTTCCCTCTGCAGGGTGCAACCTTCAAGAGGTTTTAGACCTCCCAGCTCTTTTTCTGGGCCAACACACAACTTGCCAGAGCCATCTCTGAGTACACCAGAGGGATGTGAGGAGCACACATCCATGGCAGGGGAAGGCAGAGCAGTTCCTGACACAGCAGAGTCCTAGAGGGCTCCTCTCAGGGCCAGGATCTTCTCATGGGTAGGGCTGGTCCTCACAGTTGCTGTTTCTTCCCAGGGACCCTCTGTCCAAGCACAGAGAGTTGAATCCTGAACCCAACTCATGTTCAGCACTGAAGGAGTCATGTGGAGACCACAGCACTAATGAAGGGCTGCAGAAGGGCTCCAGTGTGACTCACAATGGCCTGGCTCTGCTTCCACCATGACATGGAATGATGAGGGCACCTGGTCTGGGGTCTCAGATCAGATTCTCAGGATCCAGATTCTTCATAGAATCATAGAATCGTCAGGGTTGGAAGGGACCTCAAGGCTCAGCCAGTTCCAATCCCCTGCCATGGGCAGGGACACCTCACACTACAGCAGGTTGCTCACAGCCACATCCAGCCTGGCTGCAAACACCTCCAGGGATGAGGCTTCCACCACCTCCCTGGACAACCCATTCCAGGCTCTCACCACCCTCATGGGGAAGAACTTCCTAACATCCAATCTGAATCTACCCATCTCTGGACCTTCTTGCATTCTGCTGGAAAAAGAATCCCTGTGGCTTCAGGGCCAAAACAAATGGGGAGGGGTTATTCCTTCAGCTCTGCCAAGTCTCCACACTCCAGCTTTTCAGGAGGCCATGGGACACAGAGGTGGCACACCTGGAATCATCCATTCCACAGGAATAATAAAAGGGAAAGGATGGTGGTGATGGTTTGGCTCTGGGATATTTCCTTTCTGTCTGTGTTTACCATGCCAAATTCCCCAGCAGGATGAGCACCAGAGAAATTAGCTCTGGCAAGCCAGGCTGATTAGGCTCAGTTCCACTAACGAGCTGTTGGTGTCCCCTTCTAAACAGGCAAATAATGGCCTTCACCTATGGAGGATTTCTTCTCTGTCACCCCAAGACTGTCCTAGCTGCCTGCAGCTGTGGCCTCTGCAAGCTGTCAGCCTCACATAGTGACTGATTTTTCATCCCTTTGTCCTGAGCTGCATCTGTCCCTGAGCCCCCAGGGGAGAAGCCAATGCGTGAAGCACAGAGTATTAAGGCTGCTGGAAGCTCTGGTGCCTTCAGAAGGAAAAAAGCCTCCCTCAGTCGAGCTGTACAAGCCAGAAGCACCAGGGTGGTGTGGAGAAACTCAGACTGCTCCTCAGGAATTGCTCATCAGGTGTGCCTCCATGTGGCTCTCCACCACCCAGCTCTGCCTCACCTTCACTTACAGTCACACAGAGTCATGGAATGGTCCAGGCTGGAAGGGAGCTCCAAAGCTCAGCCAGTCCAACCCCCTGCAGTCAGCAGGGACATCCTCCACTAGATCAGGTTGCCCAGAGCCTCATCAAGCCTCACCTTGAATATCTCCAGGGATGGAGCCTCAACCACCTCCCTGGGCAACCTGTTGCAGTGTTCCAGCAGCCTCCTGGTGCAGAACTTGTTCCTAACATCCAATCTCAATCTGCTCTAGTCTGAAGCCATTGTCCCTCCTCCTGTCCCTGCAGCCCTTTGCAAACAGTCTCTTTGCAGCCTTCTTATAGCCCCTTCAAGTCCTGGCAGGCTGCTATGAGGTCTTCCTGGAGCCTTCTCTTCTCCAGGCTGACCACCCTCAGCTCCCTCAGCCTGTCCTCATAGCAGAGCTGCTCCAACCCCCTGATCATTTTCATGGCCCTCCTCTGGACCCTCTCCATCAGGTCCATGTCCTTGCTATATTGAGGGCTCCAGACCTGGACACAACACTGCAGGTGAGGTCTCAGCAGAGCAGAGCAGAGTGGCAGAATCACCTCTGTGGCTCTGCTGGCAATGCTGCTTTGGATGCAGCCCAGGCTGGGACTTGCCTTTTGTGCTGCAAGCTCACACTGCCTGCTCCTGTCCAGCTTCTCATCCACCAGCACCCCCAGTTGGGGTTGCACCTGGGTCGAGGCAATCCCAAGCACAAATCCAGGCTGGGCAGGGACTGGCTTGAGAACAGCCCTGAGGAGAGGGACTTTGGGGTGCTGGTGGAGGAGAAGCTGAACAGGAGCCAGCAGTGAGCACTTGCAGCCCAGAGAGCCAAGCAGAGCCTGGGCTGCAGCAAGAGAAGTGTGGCCAGCAGGGCCAGGGTGGGGATTCTCCCCCTCTGCTCAGCTCTGCTGAGACCACACCTGGAGCTCTGTGTCCAGTTCTGAGCCTCTGTTACAAGAAGGATCTGGAGGTGCTGGAAGGTGTCCAGAGAAGGGCCACCAGGATGAGCAGAGGGCTGGAGCTGAGAGACTGAGAGAGTTGGGGTTGTGCAGTCTGGAGAGGAGAGGACAAGGCTCTGAATAGACCTTCTTGTGGAATTCCAGGATCTGAAGGGACTCCAAGAAAGCTGGGGAGGGACTTTTTAGGCTATCAGGGAGTGACAGGACTGGGGGGAATGGAATAAAGCTGGAAGTGGGGAGATTCAGGATGTATGTGAGGAAGAAGTTCTTCCCCATGAAAGTGGTGAGAGCCTGGAATGGGTTGTGCAGGGAGGTGGTTGAGGCCCCATCCCTGGAGGTGTTTGCAGCCAGGCTGGATGAGGCTCTGGCCAGCCTGATGTAGTGTGAGGTGTCCCTGGCCATGGAAGGGGGGTTGGAACTGGATGCTCCTTGAGGTCCCTTCCAACCCTGACTGATTCTATGATTCTGAGTCCTTTTCCTCAGGACTGCTCTCCAACACCTCCTTCTCCAGTGTGTATTTGTAGAGAGGATTGTTCCAGTTCAGGTGCAGAGCCCTGCACTTCCTCTTGTTGAACCTCATGAGCTTCACCTGGGACCACCTCTCCAGCTTGTCCAAGTCCCTCTGGATGACTTCCTGTCCCTCTGGTGTATGGACACCTAGCTTGGTGCTGAATGCCAGGTTGGAAGGGACCCCCAGGATGCTCTGGTCCAACCTTTCTAGGTGATGGTGGAGTTGAAATGAGCTAGCCCAGCACCATGCCAAGCTGAGTCTCACAACTGTCATAGAGATATAGAACTGTTTTGGTTGGATGAGACCTTTAAGGTCATCAAATCCAACCTTGCAGCTGCAGGGATGGCCATGGATGATCAGATTTGCCTCAGGCACGGGAGCTGCTCTTGCTTATTCTACTGAAATGCAGCCTTGGCTATCTGCAGCTAAACTGCCTTGGGTTTAGTTTAGTTTGTTTGTTTGGTGTTTGTTTTGATTTCTCTTTATTGCAAACTCCTCGAGTTCAAAGGGTAAAAGCTCCCCTTAAGGACCAAGCTGCCAGAGGGCAAAGCCTAAACTGCACTCCTTGAACCCAAGCACCTTTTAAAACCCAGCTCAAACCCTCCTCCCCCCCCCCCAGATTTCAGAACCCATCTCCTCTGCAATCCATTTCACTTTGCAAAGCCCCTCCCCAGCCTCCTCCTTTTCCCATGCAGTGGCAGCCCAGCCACAGCAGAACCTTCTCATTAAATGCATCAAATCTTGCAGCTGTCCTTTCCTTGCCCCCTTTGAAGTGCCATGTGCTTCAATTTACTTTTAATCTTCTAAGTGATGTTGTAAGCCAAGCCTCCCTGGATGACATCTGAAGTTACTCTCTGGGTTTTGTTGAGGGTGGGTTTTTTTTTTTTTTTTTTGTGGGTTGTTTTTGGGGTTTTTTTTTTGTCCTCCCCTTGCTTGTGGAGCTGCAGAACTCCAGGCAGCAGTGGCTGAAGCCAGATTGGATCAGGCTGTGGAACCTCAATGGTGAGGAATGAAAGCAAGCCTTTAACTGGGAGGACACAGACAAAGGCAAATGCAACCAGTAAGGCACAGAAGACACCAAAACACTTTAACCCCCCACATCTGCTCTTTTTTTCTTTTCCCTTTCACAAGGCACAGAGGCAGTGCCAGAAGAAGCTGTTCAGCTGGAGCTGGTGTGGAACAAGAGTGGCATCCAGTGGTTAGTTGGTTAACCACACACTGCCCTGCCCTCCAGGTTGGCCATGGTGGTGCATCCCAAGCTGGCCACCAGGGATGACAGCTGGAGAGGGAGCTGGCAGGAACCACTGTTTGTAGTGCCAAGAAGAGAGGTGATGGCTTTGAGATGGAGGAGGGGAGCCTGAGGCTGGAGATGAGGATGAAATTCTGGAGAGTGAGGGTGGTGAGACACTGGAACAGGTTGCCCAGGGAGGCTGTGGATGTCCCCTCCCTGGAGGTGTTCAAGGCCAGGCTGGATGGGGACTTGAGCAGCCCAGGCTGGTGGGAGGTGTCGAGGCTTTGAGAAGCCTTTTAGTCACCAAGTTTCTTTCATAGCCAACCTAAACCTCCCCAAGTGCCACCTGAGGCCATTTCCTCTCCTCCTATCACTTGCTAGTGGGGAAAAGAGCCCAACCCCCACCTGGCTCCAGCCTCCTCTCAGGAGCTGTGGAGAGCAATGAGGTCTCCCTCAGCCTCCTCTTCTCCACACCAAACCCCCCCAGCTCCCTCAGCTGCTCCTCCCCAGCCCTCTTCTCCAGACCCTTCCCCAGCTTTGTTTGCCCTTCTCTGGACCTGCTCCAGCCCCTCCATGACTTCCTTGAGTGAGGAGCCCAAATCTGAACCTGGGACTCCAGGTGTGGCCTCACCAGTGCTGAGTCCAAGGGGACAACCTCTGCCCTGGTCCTGCTGCCCACACAATTGCTGGTCCAGGCCAGGCTGCTGCTTTGCTTCAGGCTGATGCAAGAAGAATTTGTAGTTCTTAGAAGGTGTGGTCCAGATCTCAGAATTTAACTCTGGAAAGCCCTTCAAGGGGACTGCCCAGATGTCCAGCTAGCCCAAGGAGGACCAAGCAAGGAGGTCTACAGACACTTTGCTAACCTCCAACAGCCTCCAGCACTTGCAGCCCAGGAGTTTCCAGGTCCTCCTGTGTTCAGCAGCCTGTAGGTTGTCCACTTGCTCAGTAACACTTCAATCCTTCCCACACATCAAGGAACCTTTTGGCTGATTTGTCCTTGTGCAGGAAAACAGCTTCTGAGTTGACTCCACCACTTGCTCCTTCTCATGATAGACAAGGAAATGAATTGTCCATCCTGAGAGAGTTTTCTTCTACCCCATCATGGCAGAGAATCACAGAATGGCTTAGGTTGGAAGGGACCTTAGAGATCATCTTCTCCAAGGAAATGGCCTGAAATGGTGCCAGGGAAGGTTAGGTCGGAGAGGAGGAAATTCTCTTTGCTGCAAGGGTGGGCAGGGATTGGCACAGGCTGCCCAGGGAGATGGTGGAGTCCTCATCCCTGGAGGTGTTTCAGAAACCTGGGGCCATGGCACTTAGGGACATGGTTTGGTGGCCATGGTGGGGTTGGGTTGAAGGTTGGACTGGATGAGCTCAGAGATCTTTTCTGACCCAAACTGTTCTATGATTCTACAAATCAGTTTATAGAATGGCAGAATTGGTTCAGTTGGAAAAGACCTCTGAGATCATTCATTAACCTGGGAGCTCTCTGCTGGACCCTCCCCAGTAGATCCCTGGCTCTCTTGAGATGGTTTGAGAGACAATCCTTGAAATGGACGGCACAGGCTGCCCAGGGAGGTGGTGTAGTCCCCATCCCTGGAGGTGTTCCAGAAACCTGGGGCCATGGTATGGTGGCCATGGTGGGGTTGGGTTGAAGGCTGGACTGGCTGATCTCAGAGGGCTTTTCCAGCTGAAACAATTCCATGATTCTCTGGTGTCAGATCTTCCCTTATCAACCCAGACCTGCACCACTCCACCTCCTTCATCTTCTCTGACCTCCCCTGTGCCATTACCAGCCCCACAATATCTTTTTGGAGACAAGAGACACAGGACTGCAGATAATATTGAAAATGACAGCTGACATGATTTTGTTGTTGGGTTTTTTTTTCTCTCTTTCTCTTGCAAAGCTGGAATTCACTTTCAATAAGAGAAAGTCAAAATTAATATCAGAGCTTTGTTTTCTCCAAAGATCTTCAGGGGTATTAAAAGAAATTGATTTGGCTTTATTGTTTTCATGCATTTTCCTCTGACCTGAGGATTAAATATTAATGCCTCTCTCTATAGAACCTATCTGCAGTATTTAATATTTCATGCTGTGATTTGCCATCCTCTAAATCAAATCTTTTCGTGTTACTGGACTGGAACTCTCTGAAATTGTCCAAAGGAATACAATAAAGGATGTTTGCAAACTCAGGGACATAATAAATAACATTAAAAAAAAAAAGATTGAATCTGCCATAAAAATCAAACTTTCCATTCTACCTTGGCCTAAGATGATTTAGAGGAGGCCTTGACCATCCTGCTCTAGTGGAAGGTAGCCCTGCCCATGGCCACAAAGATGATCCAAGGGCTGGAGCAGCTCTGCTGTGAGCACAGGCTGAGGGAGCTGGGGGTGTGCAGCCTGCAGAGGAGAAGGCTCCAGGGGCACCTTAGAGCTGCCTGCCAGGACCTGAAGGGATCCTGCAGGAAGGCTGCAGAGAGACTTTTGCTGAAGGTGTCTGAGACAGGCCAAGGGGGAATGGTTTGGAGCTGAGGCAGAGCAGGGTTAGAGTGGAGCTGAGGAAGAAGTTGTTGAGTAGGAGGTGGTAAGACTCTGGCACAGGCTGCCCAGGGAGGCTGTGGCTGCCTCCTGCCTGGAGGTGTTGAAGGCTGGCTGAGACCTTGAGCAGCTGAGTCTAGCTGAGAGGTGTCCCTGGGCATGGTGAGGAGCTTGGAGGAGATGAGCTCTGAGGTAACTTCCAACCTGAGCCACTCTGTGAGTCTATGATTCAATTATATTTAAGGTCCCTCCCAACCCCTATGAAATTCCATTGCAAAGGACTTCTCCCTTCTCAAGGCTGCTTGCAAAGAGTTTTCCAGAGGGTAAGTGAGGCAGCTCCTCCTGGGACTGCCATGTGCTCTGCCTATTTTGTGGTGTTCATCTCAGGACTTAAGCTCTGCATGCACAGAAAGAGAATCACACAGAAACACAGAATGTGAGGGGTTGGCAGGGGCCTCTGGAGATGATCCAGTCCAGGCTCACCTAGGGCAGGTCCCTGAGGAATGCATCCAGGTGGGGTTAGCAGGTCCATAGCCAATAGATATCTTCAGACACCTCACTGATGAATCACAGAATCAGTAAGGTTGGGAAAGATCACCCAGGCCAACCTTCAGCACACCCCCACCATGGCCACTCAACCATGGCCACCAAACCATGGCCACCAAACCATGGCCACACACTCCTGGAACACCTCCAGGGATGGGGACTCCACCACCTCCTTGGGCAGCCTCTGCCAATGCTCAAAGACAGCCTAGAAGAGAACAACCTCATGGCTAAAGAATTATTATTTTTTCATTTGTCAGACACCTCCTTTTCCAAGGCTTCATTTTTCCTTCCCCTTAAATTTCTTTCTCCTTATTTTTCCTTTCCCTTCATTTTCATTTCCTTTTCCTTTCCCTTAGTTTCCCTTTCTCTTCATTTTGCTTTCCCTTAAATTCCCTTTTACAAGGCTTCATTTCCCTTTCCCTTTAATTTCTTTCCCCTTAATTTTCCTTTCCCTTCACTTTCCTTTCATTTTCCTTTCCCTTGAATTCCCTTTTTCAAGGCTGAATTTCCTTTCCTTTAGTTTTGCTTTCCCTTCAATTCCCTTTCCCTTCATTTTACTTTCCCTTCATTTTCCTTTCCTTTAAATTTCCTTTTTCAAGGCTTCCTTTTCCTTTTGCTTAATTTCCCTTTCCAAGGCTTCATTTTCCTTTCCCTTCATTTTCCTTTCCCCTCAGAAGCAATTCCACAGCCTGACAGCCCAAGACCCCTCTCAATCCTTCGCTCCCTGCATCCTCTCTGCTTCCCTGTAGGAGAGTGCTGGAGATAAGGAATTTTACAGAGTGCGGCACAATTAGCTCTGTGCTCTTCAGTCTGGGAGGTGCATTTAGAAGCCTCCCCAGCCAGGCTATGACCATTTGTAGCCTCATTTATACAACCTGCCAGGACTACTTCTTTAAATTAGCTTGAAGCAGGCCAGATAAACCTGGAAGGAAGTCAGTTGTCTTTTTGAGGCTTCTGCTTTCCAGGCTCTCCAACAAACAAGATGAGGGTGAAGATAAAGAGGGACAAAGCCTTGAAGCATCTTTTCCCTTAAGAGCTCAGCAGGCAAGCAGCAAAACATCAAAAGCAAATGGGTTGAAAGAGTGGAGCCAACTGCAAGGAGAACAATAGAGCTTTGGGAAAGAAAAGGTTTCCAGCCAGCCTCCAAATGTTCTTTGGCTCAGTTACCTCTGTCCCAGCAAAGCTCATGGGATCCTCAGGGTGAAGCAATCACAGCTAAAATGATGAGGGAATTAGGAAGGTTTGGACCACGAGGCTTGAACTTGGCAACAAGAAGGTAAAAAAGGAGAGGGAGAGGAGAGGAAGAGGGAGAGGGAGAGGGAGAGGGAGAGAGAGAGGGAGAGGGAGAGGGAGAGGGAGAGGGAGAGGGAGAGGAGAGGAGAGGAGAGGAGAGGAGAGGGGAGGAGAGGAGAGGAGAGGAGAGGAGAGGAGAGGAGAGGAGAGGAGAGGAGAGAGGAGAGGAGAGGAGAGGAGAGGAGAGAGGAGAGGAGAGGAGAGGAGAGGAGAGGAGAGGAGAGGAGGGAGAGGAGAGGAGAGGAGAGGGAGGAGAGGAGAGGGAGAGGGAGAGGGAGAGGGAGAGGGAGAGGGAGAGGGAGAGGGAGAGGGAGAGGGAGAGGGAGAGGGAGAGGGAGAAGAGCGGGAGAGGGAGAGGAGAGGTGAGGGAGAGGAGAGGGAGAGGAGGGGAGGGTGGGTGATAGCTTCTTTGCCACAGTAACTGGAACTGGGTGCTTCAAAACTGGGTGGGAGGAGACCAAAGGAGGTCTTACAAGGAGACTCCACAACCTCTCTGGGCAGCCTGCTCCAGGGCTCCAGCACCCTCACAGCAAAGAAGTTTCTCCTTCAGTTCAAGTGAAACCTCCTGGGTTCCAGTGTGTGCCAGCTGCTCCTTGTCCTGTCACTGGGCACCACTGAGAAGAGCCCAGCCCCATCCTCACCCAGCCCCTCCACTTTTTAGCTATTGATCAGCATTGATGAGATCTCCTCTCAGCCTTCCCCACCCTGCTCAGGACAGCTCAGAAAGTTTGTCCTTCAGAGCAGAGACAACAGAGTGCTCATCCTCCTGCAGGGCAGTGAAATACTCCAGACCCTCCCAACTGTGCCTCTGATTCTATGGAGGGTTTCTGGTGACATCAGCCAACCCCTGGAGCCCTTCTCTTGATGGCATTAGAGGACCTGCTGTGGTCTGTGGGATAGCCATGGCTGCTGCTGTCATGTGCTGGCACTGTCTGAGAAGGCTGCAGCACTGCAAAGCAGTAAAAGCTGTTGGGAAATCAGCTTCCAATGGGAAGCCAAAGAGCTCTGCTGGGATGGTCCAGAGGGACCTTCCAGGACTTACAGGGTGCATAGAAAAGAATGTGGCCAGCAGGTCGAGGGAGGTCCTCCTGCCCCTTTAGTCTGCCCTGCTGAGGCCACATCTGGAGTGTTGTGTCCTGTTCTGGGCTCTCCAGTTCAAGAGGGACAGGGAACAGCTGGAGAGAGTCCAGTGAGGGCCATTAAGATGCTGAGGGACCTGGAGCATCTCTGTCAGGAGGAGAGGCTGAGAGCCCTGGGACTGTTTAGCAGCTCTTTAGCAGACGTCCAGCACCATGGGGGTGGTAGTGCACAACAGCTCAGCCCAACCCCTCTGCACTCTGCATGAGAAGGGAACAAGAGGTCTCCTCAACAAGGCAGGAGCCAGCACAGAGCAGTGGGCAGTGCCTGCTCTCATCTGCATGGTGCTGACCAGCCAGAAGGCCACCGGAGGGTGTGTGTCTGTGTGTCTGTGTGTCTCTTAAAGATATGTGCCCATTGCCCCTTCTCCTCTCACTGGACACCACTAAAAAGAGCTCAGCCACATCCCCTTGACCCTCACCCTTTAAATATGACTGAGCATTGATCAGATTCCCTCTCAGGCTGCTCTTCTCCAGGCTAAACAGCCCCAGGTCTCAGCCTCTCCTCCTCACAGAGATGCTCCAGGCCCCTCAGCATCTTTGTTGCTTCCTTTTTATTCTCTCCAGCAGTTCCCTGTCCCTCTTGAACTGGGGAGGCCAGAACTGGACACAATACTCCATATGTGGCCTCACCAGGGCAGACTAGAAGGGAAAGGAGAACCTCCCTTGACCTGCTGGCCACACTCTTCTTCATGCACCCCAAGACACCATTGGCCTGCCTGGCCATGAGGACACATTGCTGGCTCCTGGGGAACCTGTTCTCCAGTGGATCCTTCTCCATGGAGCTGCTTTCCAGCAGGTCAAACCCCCACCTGTACTGGTGCAGGGGGTTGCTCCTCCCCAGGAGCAGGCTGCCCAGAGAGGTTGTGGAATCTCCATCTCTGGAGGCATTCCAAGCCCACCTGGATGTGTGCCTGTGTGAGTTGCTTTGGGTGCCCCTGCTCTAGCAGGGGGGGTTGGACTCAATGATCTCCAGAGGTCCCTTCCAACCCTCAGCATTCTGTGATTCTGACTGCTGCAGGAGCATGAAGGGGTTAAGAGCCTGGCTGGAGCCTGTGAACAGCTGCAAGCTGAGCTGAAGCCTCACAGCCCTTATGCTGCACTGTTTGCAGAGGCTTCATTTCCTCCTGCACTGCAGCAGACCTCCCAGCCCTGCTCACCCAGGCAGGAGCAGCACCCAGACACACAGAGATGCCCTTCTGAGAAGATTCCAGCACCCAGCAGCCATCATTTCCCTTAAGCCTTGATGATGTTTTGAATCCCAAAGGCTTCAGTGCTTCTCCAGCTCTGACATTTGACTGCACTCTGGGTAATGCAGCCTCACCCAGCCTGGCAGCAGTGAAACCTTCAGAAAAGAGGTGAAAGATTTGAAAGAATTTTTTTTTTCCTGATCTGCCTTCAGCAGAAGACAAATTTGACCTCACACCCTGGGTACTCTGCTGAATAAACCAAGCTGTGCCAGGGCAAGGCACAGCCCTTGTCCAAAGGAGTGTCCACTCCAAGCTGGCTTTGCATTCTTGCTGCCTGGATCCTTAGAAGGCAGCTCCAGAGACAAGGACCTGGAAGGTCTGGTGGAGATGTGGTGCTGAGGGCCATGGCTTAGACCCAGCCTAGGCAGAGTTAGAGAATGGTTGGACTGGATGAGCTGAAAGGCCTTTGCCAACCAAAATCATTCCATGACTCCATCTGTGTCTCTTTGTGCTTACCCAGAGCTGTAACTGCCCCCCATGCCCCTCTGAAAGCCCAAAGCTGATTCCTCAGTGCTTTCACTCCCCCTGAAAGCCCAAAGCTGCTTCCTCAGTGCTCTCACTCCCCCTGAAAGCCCAAAGCTGCTTCCTCAGTGCTTTCACTCCCCCTGAAAGCCCAAAGCTGATTCCTCAGTGCTCTCACTCCCCCTGAAAGCCCAAAGCTGCTTCCTCAGTGCTCTCACTCCCTCTCGTGGCTCTCCACCATCCCCACACCAGCTCCCAATGATGCTTTGCAGGACCTGGTCTTAAACACTACCAGGGATGAGGCATCCACAGCTTCTCTGGCCAGTTGTGAGATGTGACTCAACACAGGAAGCCCTCAGCACTGGAAGGACATGGAGCTGATGGAGCAGGTCCAGAACAGGGCCAGGAAGATGATCAGGGGGTTGGAGCAGCTCTGCTATGAGGACAGGCTGAGGGAGCTGCGGGCGTTCAGCATGGAGAAGAGAAGGCTCCACAGACAGCTAATAGCAGCCTGCCAGGACCTGAAGGGGCTACACGAGGGCTGCAGAGGGACTGTTCCCAAAGGGCTACAGGGACAGGACCAGGGGCAATGGTTTGAAATGAGAGCAGAGCAGATTGGGATTGGATGTGAGGAACAGCTGGGGAGGGACTTTTGATAAGGGCTGGGAGTGAGAGGATGACAGGCAATGGCTTTGAGCTGGGAGAGGAGAGGTTGAAACTGGAGATGAGGATGAAATTCTAGTATGGTTTGGGTTGGAAGGGAGCTCCAAAGCTCAGCCAGTCCAACCCCCCTGCACTCAGCAGGGACATCCTCCCCTAGATAAGGTTGCTCACAGCCTTCTCCAACCTCACCTTGAAGATCTCCAGGGATGGAGCCTCAACCACCTCCCTGGGCAACCTGTTGCAGTGTTCCAGCAGCCTCCTGGTGCAGAACTTGTTTCTCACATCCAATCCCAATCTGCTCTGCTCTCATTTCAAACCATTGCCCCTGGTCCTGTGCCTGCAGCCCTCTGGGAACAGTCCCTCTGCTGCCTTCTTGCAGCCTCTTCAGGTCCTGGAAGTCCTGTTAGACAGGCCAAGGGGCGGTGGTTTCAACTGAAAGAGGGAGATTCAGACTGGAGAGAGGGAGAAATGTTTGACACTGAGGGTGGGGAGAGCCTGACCCAGGCTGTCCAGAGAAGTGGTGGAAACTCCATCCCTGGAACCATTTGGGACCCTGAGCAACCTGCACTAGTGGGGGGTGACCCTGCTGACTGCAGGGGCTTGGACTGGATCACCTCTGAAGGTTCCTTTCAGTCTAAAGCATTCTGAGATCCTCTGCTTCAGACCAGAGCTGGTTGGAGAGAAATCTGAGATGCATGGAGGGCCCACACTGGCTCCTCTACACCAGCTCCTCTCTGCTTCAGACCTGCTCTGCTTGCTCCAGGCCACCTGCTAATAAGGCAGGGATGGTCCCCAAGAGGCTGCTCTGCTGCTTCCCAAGCCCTCTCCCGGCTGAAATGGGTGAACTGTGCCACTTTGGGCACCATCTGGCAGCCCTGCAGGCCTCCAGCTGCCACTCTGCAGACCAACAGCTCAACCAAATGGCTCCTGTCAGGTCTGGCAGACCCACCAGGACACCCCAGACACTGCCTGGGAGAGAGGAGAGGAACTGCTGGGGAGGGCTGTGCTCAGGCAACTGAATCCTCAGGGACTGCAGTGTCTGCTCCACCTCCTGACTGAGGAAATGCAAGCAAGGGAGGCTGGAAATGAGGGGAAAAGGGGAAGGGAAGGGAAGGGAAGGGAAGGGAAGGGAAGGGAAGGGAAGGGAAGGGAAGGGAAGGGAAGGGAAGGGAAGGGAAGGGAAGGGAAGGGAAGGGAAGGGAAGGGAAGGGAAGGGAAGGGAAGGGAAGGGAAGGGAAGGGAAGGGAAGGGAAGGGAAGGGAAGGGAAGGGAAGGGAAGGGAAGGGAAGGGAAGGGAAGGGAAGGGAAGGGAAGGGTACTGAGTCTATTTTCATTTACTGGACAGATTCATTGAAAATTGCACTTAAGAAACTAAGTAAAAACCATGGTTTAAATCCACTTTACATTTGAGTTCTGTTCTTTCTGGATCTGCAGCTCATTCCTGATCCCAAAGGGTTATTCACATGTTCAGCTTTACACTTAAGAATCATGGAACTAATCACAGAATCCCAGAATGGTTTGGGTTGGAAGGGAGCTCCAAAGCTCAGCCAGTCCAACCCCCTGCACTCAGCAGGGACATCCTCCCCTAGATCAGGTTGCTCACAGCCTTCTCCAGCCTCACCTTGAATATCTCCAGGGATGGAGCCTCAACCACCTCCCTGGGCAACCTGTTGCAGTGTTCCAGCAGCCTCCTGGTTCAGAACTTGTTCCTCACATCCAATCCCAATCTGCTCTGCTCTCATTTCAAACCATTGCCCCTGGTCCTGTCCCTGCAGGCCTTTGGGAACAGTCCCTCTGCAGCCTTCTTGGAGCCCCTTCAGGTCCTGGCAGGCTGCTCTAAGGTGTCCCTGGAGCCTTCTCTTCTCCAGACTGAACACCCCCAGCTCCCTCAGCGTGTCCTCATAGCAGAGCTGCTCCAACCCCCTGATCATCTTCATGGCCTTGCTCTGGACCTGCTCCATCAGCTCCTTCCTGTGCTGAGGGCTGCAGAGCTGGAGGCAGTGCAGTGAGCTCTGATACACAACCACCACAGGAAGAGGTTCTCCTGATGATGGAAGACACAACCTATGGGATCTTGGAATGCCCCAGTGGCAGAGAGCACCCAGGGGTGCTTCACACCTAACTCCAGTGTGTTTGAGCCTTTACTCAGAACACTGAGGAGGATTTTGCCTTACACACAGCAGTTCAGCAGGCAAAGGTGAAGCACACAGCTCAAGATTCTTGCTGACAAGAAGGGATAGAAGACATCAAAGTGCATTTTTAGGTACCCAAACCAGAAGGAGAATAAAAACAATCTTTTAAAGTGCACTAAAAAAGCAGTCCTTTGGGTGCTATTTTCCAAGAGCTGCTTTCACCAACCACACTGTTTCTTAATGACTTGCAGCACTGTCTTGAGGACCTCCTCCTTGCAGGGGCTGGCATCAACCTCTTGGCAGGAAGGGTTCAGCATCCTTCTGTAGGACTCTTCAACTCTAGTTAAAAACAAAAGGAGAGGAATGAAGGAGAAGTCTTGGATCTTAGGAAGAAGATTTGGACATTAGGAGGAAGTTCTGGGCATCAGGGAGAGGTTTGAGGCCTTAGGAGGTTGTTTTGATTTTAGAAGATGTTTTGGACATTGGGAAGATGTTTTGGAGATGGGGAAGAAGCTTTGGAGACTGGGAAGGTTTTGCACACTGGGAAGAGGTTTGGAGATTAGGAAGAAGTTTTGGACACTGGGAAGATCTTTGGAGATTGGGAAGAAATTTTGGACATTGGGAAGATGTTTTGGACACTGGAAGGAAGTTTTGGGACACTGGGAAGAGGTTTGGACATTAGGAAGATGTTTTGGACATTGGGAAGAAATTTGCTCCTTAGGAAGAAGGTTTGGACCTTAGGAAGAAGAGTGGACATTACAGAGAAGTTGGGACATTAGGAAGAAGTTTGGAACTTCAGGAAGAGGTTTGGACCTTAGTAAGATGTTTGGGCATTAGGAAGAAGTTTTGGATACTGGGAAGAAGTTCTTCACTATGAGAGTGGTGGAACACAGGAACAGCCTGGAGAAGAGGAGGCTCCAGGGAGACCTAATAGCAGCCTGCCAGTACCTGAAGGGAGCTACAAGAAGGATGGGGAGAGACTGTTTGCAAAGGCCTGCAGGGACAGGATGAAGGGAAATGGCTTTAAGCTGGAGAAGAACAGATTTAGATTGGATATTAGGAACAAGTTCTTTACTGTGAGGGTAGTGGAACACTGCAATAGGTTGCCCAGGGAGGTGGTTGAGGCTCCTTCCCTGGAAATATTCAAGGTGAGGCTTGATGAGGCCCTGGGCAGCCTGATCTAGTTGGGGAAGTCCCTGCTAACCATGGGGAGGTTGGACTGGCTGAGCTTTGGAGGTCCCTTCTGGCCCAGACTATTCAATGATTCAATGATTCAAAGATTGATTCAATGATTCAATGACTGATTCAATAATTCAATGATTCAATGATTGATCCAATAATTCAATGATTCAATGATTGATCCAATGATTCAATGATTCAATGATTGATCCAATGATTCAATGACTGATCCAATGATTCAGTGATTCAACGATTGATCCAATGATTCAATGATCCATTGATTCTATGATTCAATGATCCAATGATTCAATGATCCAATGATTCTATGATCCAATGATTCTATGATTCTATGACTCAATGATCCAACGACTCATTTCTGTGATTCCACCCTCTCCTTCCTCCCTGATGCCTACCTTTGTCTGAACAAACCATTAGCTTCCAGCTCTGCTTCCTCCTTTGTCTTCTCCAGCCCTCGGCGCTGAAGCCTCCGGACTCGCTCCTCGGGGTCAACAGTCAGGAGAAGGACAAGGTCTGGTCTGAGGAGATCCTCAGGCCACTGGTACACCTCGTCCTGCGCTGGTGGCAGATCCTGGACTTGCCCATTTATTTCAGTGGCAATTGTGTAGGCCGCTGTGCTGTGCCAGTATCTGCCAGGAGAATGCAGAGAATGCTGAGAGACCTCTCAAAGCAGACACTGATTCTTCGGTAACGTTGGAGAGAAGAAGGGTCACCAATGACAGCCAGGAGGAGGTTTGGGTCACTGGTTTTGAACAGAAATGCAATGAGATGATGGAAATGGAAAGGAAGAGTAACTGGGGTTGATATTCCAGAGAGAAGGAGGCTTAGGGGAGACCTTCTGGCTCGTTACAACTGCCTGAAAGGAGGTGGTAGCCAGGTGGGACTTGGTTCCTTCTAGTAACAAGTGATAGGATGAGAGGAAATGGCCTCAAGTTGCACCAGGGGAGGCTTAGATTGAAGAAACTCCTCCACTGAAAGGGTTCTCAAAGCCTGGAAGAGGCTGCCCGGGGAGGTGGTTGAATCCCCATCCCTGGAGGTGTTTGAAAGAGGCTGAGATGTGGTGCTGAGGGCCACAGTTCAGCCCCAGCCTTGGCAGGGGCTTGGTAGGCTCGGTAGGCTTCAGTGACCTTGAAAGTCTACTTCCAATCAAAAGTATTCTATGATTCTATAAACTGCTCTAATACCCCAGTGCTACTCTGCAAGCCAGCTCAGTTTGCTTGATGACTACAAGCAGCACTTCCAACCAAAGAGAAAAAATCCCCAAACCAGAAGAAACCCAGAGACTATCCCTGAGGACCTCTCCTGCTAGCCCTGAACAGCTTCATGGTGGCACTGAGAGAAGAAGATTTCTGAAAGACACAAACCTGTCCACGATGACAGGTGCCTGAGTGGATGCCTTTGCTATTTCTGAAGCCAGGATGTAGTTGCCTGCAGCATAAAAAGCTCTTTTAATAGGCGCTGGCTCCTCATCAAATATTGTCCTCCAATGGCTGATGCAGGCTGGTGGGGACCGGAGGAGAACGCCGTTGAGGGTGTCCTTAACAGACTGGGTGAGGGTGGTTTTGCCTGGATTTCATTTACAGAAGGGGAGAAAAACCAAAACAAAACCAAACCAGAAAGTGTTATTTCACACAGCAGCTACAACCTGAGCCTTCAAAACTGGACAGCTCTCCAAGTCTGGTCACCAGCAGCACAAGTTCTGCCTTGACTGTGCAAGCTGAGTGGCTTGGGATAACGAGAGAGTGACAGAATGCCAGGTTGGAAGGGATCCCAAGGATCATCTGGTCCAACCTTTCTGGGTTTTCAGGGGGAAATGACTCTCTGTCTGGTTGTAGGAGTTGCTGCTCCACAACAGAGCTCAGAGGGTCATGAGAACAGACTGAGAGAGTTGGGGTTGTGCAGTCTGGAGAAGAGAAGGCTCTGAGGAGACCTTCTTGTGGCCTTCCAGGATCTGAAGGGGGCTACAAGAAAGCTGGGAAGGGACTTTTGAGGGTGTCAGGGAGTGACAGGACTGGGGGGAATGGAGCAAAACTAGAAATGGGGAGATTCAGATTGGATGTTAGGAAGAAATTCTTCCCCAGGAGGGTGGTGAGAGACTGGCAGAGGTTGCCCAGGGAGGTGGTGGAAGCCTCATCCCTGGAGGTTTTTAAGACCAGGCTGGATGTGGCTGTGAGCAACCTGCTGTAGTGTGACGTGTCCCTGCCCATGGCAGGGGGTTGGAACTGGATGAACCCTGAGGTCCTTGCCAACCCTAACAATTCTGTGATTCCATGACCCAAGGTGAAGAGACCAGATGGAGGCCTGTAGCTAGTGTTGTTCTCCATTTGTCAGGACTGGGGCCAGTCTTATTCAACATCTTCATCAACAACCTGGGTGAGGGGATAGAGAGGACCCTCAGCCAGTTTGCTGCTGACACTGAACTGGGAGGAGTGGCTGCCAGCCCCTCAGGCTGTGCTGCCATGCAGTGAGAGCTGGCCAGGCTGCAGAGCTGGGCAGAAGGGAACCTAAGGAGGTTCATCAAGAGTAAGTGCAGAGTCCTGCACCTGGGGAGGAGCAACACCATGCACCAGGCCAGGTTAGGAGTTGACCTACAGAGATGTGGTGCTGAGGGACATGGTTCAGCACCAGCCTTGGTAGGGTTTGAGGATGGTTGGACTGCATGATCTGAAAGGTGTTGTCCAACCAAAAGGATTAAAGGATTCTATGCTAAAGAACCCAAGCTTTGAAACAACCATGGACAGACTGATCCTTTAGAATCCTAGGACTGCTGAGCTTGGAAGAGACCTTTGGGATCATCAAGTCCAACCACTTCCCTAGAGCTCCCCACTCAGAAGTCAGAGAAGGCAGGTTGCTCTTTAGGATTATTCATTCCTGCAAACCTGCCACCAATTTCCCAGGATTTATGGAATTTCCAAGCCATATTGCAGGGCTGAAGGCCACAGTTGTTGTTCTCTCCCAGCAGCTTCTCACCTGCAGCTCTTCAACCACCACATTCCCCTTACCTGTGGCATCCAGGCCCTCAAAAACCACCACGGGAAAGCCTCCTTTCTTCTGGTGCTCAGGACATTTGCCCAGTAGGTCGAGGAGTGCTCCAGCCTCTGGGATCCGCGAAGCACACTGCAAGGGGAGAGAGAGAAGAGAGGAGGGGGGAGAGAGGAGAGGGGAGGGAAGGGAGGGAGGGGAGAGAGGGGAGAGAAGGGAGAGAAAGGAGAGGAGAGAGGAGAGAAGAGAGGAGAGAAGAGAGAGGAGAGAGGGGAGAAGAGAGTAGAGACGGGAGAAGAGAGAGGAGAGAGGGGAGAGAAAAGAGGAGGAGAGACAGGAGAGAAGAGGGAGAGGGAAAAGAGGAAAGGGGAAAGGGAGAGAAAAGAGGAGGAAAGGGACAGGGAAAAGGGATAGAGGAGAGAGAAAAAGGAGAGAGAAGATGGAGAAGGAAGAGGGGAAATTGGAGAAGGACGAGGGAGAGAGGAGAGGTGAGAGGGGAGAGGAAAAGCAGAGAGTGAAGGCCCTTGCCAGGTATCCAGCGCACAGCCGCTGCCTTCCCCGCTGCCTGCGCAGCCGCACAGGCCCCAGCGCAGCCCGCAGCGCCCCGCGCGATCGCTCACCTCCCTCAGGCGAGCTCGGACGGCGGAGGCGGCGGGGGGCAGCGTGCGGCGGAGGCGGCGGTGACCCGGCGAGCCCGGAGCGCAGCTCCGTAGCATGGCGGCGAGGAGCAGCGGGGCGGAGGAGCCAGCGGGAAACGAAACCGACGGCGGCGGCTGGCGGAGAAAAGCGCAGCGGGAGAGGGCTGATCCCGGCAGGGGGAGGAGGTTCTCTGCCTCCTGCCCGCCTCCCCGGCCTGCCGGAGCGAACGGGATGGAAACGAAAGTAACCCACCGGTGACATCTGAGCGTCGGGATGAGAGCTGCCCGCCCCCGGCCGTCACAGTGCCTGGCGCAGCTTCCGCGGGCGGATCCCGGTGGCCTAACCAAGCTGCAAGGACGGAGAGTCCCGGTGGGGAACTCTGCCGCTTCCCGCTGCACCAGCGCCGATGGCAATGGATTGTGTGGGGCAGCAGCCAGGCAGCGCCGCGGACTCAGAGCACCGCCCGCAGTCATGGAACCATGGAGTGGATTGGGTTGGAAAAGACCGTTAAGGGCATCCAGGCCAACCAGTCTGTAGCTCGGGAAGGCTGAGGCTGAACCATGTCGCTCAGCACCACATCTCTGCCTCTTCCAAACGCCTCCAGGGATGAGGATTCAGCCACATCCCCGGGCAACCTGTGCCTGGCTGGGAGAACACTTTCAGCCAAAGAATTTTTTCTTAGATCCAACCTAAGCCTCCCCTGGTGCAACTTGAGGCCATTTCCTATCATCCTAATAACTGTTCCTAGAGGGAAGAGTCCAACCCCCACCCGGCTCCTGTCTCCTTTGAGGGAGTTGGAGAAAGCCAGAAGGACTCTTCTAAGCCTCCTCTTCTCCACACTAAACACTCCCAGTTCCCTCAGCTGCTCCTCCCCAGCCCTGTTCTTCGGACCCTTCCCCAACTTCCTTGTCCTTCCTTGGACCAACTCCAATGTTTTTCTTGCAGTGAGGAGCTCAAAACTGAACCCAGGACTCAAGCTGTGTCCTCACTAGTGCTGAGTCCAGGGGAACAATCCCTGCCCTGGTCCTGCTGCCCACACTATTCCAGGCCAGGATGCTGGTGACACTGGCACACCTGGGCACACTGGCCAGAGGAAGACAGGAAGTTTCTGAGGAATTTCTTGAAGGCTGTGCTCACTTGTAGGGTAGATCCTTCCCCCAAATGCACCATGAGATGAAAGTCAGACATCTCTATGTGGCAGTTTTCCAACTATTGGAAGGGAGAAATAGGATTCTGCATAGGTGCAGCTTCTCCTGCATGTCCAAGTTTCATATTTTGCAAACACAGAATTCACATTTTGGGAAACATTACTCATAGCAGCTGAAATGAAACTGAGTGCCACAGCTATTTGCAGTGCTTCTGGTTCCTCCCCCAGAGCTGATGAAAGCTGAAATTGGCCATCACCAAGTCATGACAATGCTGCAGGCTTGTAAAAGTCCATTTTTCTTCCCCAGTTACTTGAGTCCTTCAGTCTTGCTATCAAGGCACTGAGTAAAGGAATAGCGGGGTTGAGTTACCAAGAAAATGCTCCCTGGACTCAGCACTGGTGAGGTCTAGGGAGGTTCTCCTCCCTCTCTGCCCTGCTCTAGTGAGACCACATCTGGAATAGTTAGTCCAGTTTTGGGCTCCTCAGTTCAAGAGGCAGGGATCTACTGAAGAGTATCCGGTGGAAGGCTGTGAGGGTGACCATGGAGCTTGAACATCTCTTCTATGAAGAAGGACTAAGAGCCCTGGAGCTGGTTAGTTTGGAGAAGGCTGAGAGGGGGTCTGATCAATGTCTGTAAATGTCTGAGGGGTGGGTGTCAAGAGGAAAGTGTCAGACTCTGTTTGGTGGTACCCAGTAACAGGACAAGGAGCAATAAGTATAAACTGGAATCCAGGAAGTTCCACCTCAACACTGGGAAGAAATTCTTTTCTGTGAAGATACTGGAGTCCTGGAGCAGGCTGCCCAGAGGGGTTGTGGAGTCTCCTTCTCTGGAGACTTTCAAGCTCCACCTGGATGTGTGACCTGTCCTGGGTGATGCTGCTTTGGCAGGGGGCTTAGACTGGAGGTGCCTTCCAAGCCCTACCATTCTGTGATCTCTGTAATTCTGTGCAGCTTCTTCTTGTTTCTGAATCTCTTTCCTCTAGCTACATGGAAGCACAGGGGGCCTTCAGAGGTGTGAAGAGCTTCCAGAACTGTGTTTTTCACATCATTAGCACATTTGCTCTTCAACAACATTCCATACTCATTCAAAGAGTCCTTGTGAAGAAAATGGAAACTATTGGCCAGGAGTTAATTTAAAACCAGATCCACCCTGTCTGCAGTGATTTAAATGCAATGATCTGTCTTGGACATAAAATGCAGCTCCCTTTTCTTGTATTTTTAACTCAGCTGTTTCTGTAGAATCTGATAGGAAAGGCCTAAAATCTTACAAGAGGATAGTTTGAACTAATTAGCCAGGACACTAAGTTCTCCATGGGACAGCCATGGCCCTTGTGGCCAAGAAGGTCAATGGTCTCCTGGGGTGCATTAAGAAGAGTGTGGCCAGCAGGTCAAAGGAGGTTCTCCTGCTCCTCTACTCTGCCCTGGTGAGACCACATCTGGAATGTTGTGTCCAGTTCTGGGTTCCCCAGTTCAAGAAGGACAGGGATCTACCAGAGGGAGGCCAATGGTGGCTACGAGGATGTTGAAGGGACCAAAACATCTCTGTGATGAGGAAAGGCTGAGAGTCCTGGGGCTGGTTAGCCTGGAGAACATAACACTGAGAGGAAATCTTATGAATGCTTATAACTATCTGAAGGGTGGGTGTCAGGACGAAGGGGCCAGGCTCTTTTTAGTGGTTTCCTATCATAGGCCAGGGGGCAATGGATACAAGCTGGAACCCAGGAAGTTCCACCTCAACACAAGGTGCTTCTTTGTTGTGAGGGTGCTGGAGCCCTGGAGCAGGCTGCCCAGAGAAGTTGTGGAGTTTCCTTCTCTGGAGCCTTTCATAACCCATCTGGATGTGCTCCTGTGTGAGCTGTCCTAGGATGACTCTGCTCTGGCAGGGGTGTTTGGACTTTTAAGATTTCCAGAGGTCCCTTCCAACCCCTACCATTCCCTGATGATTCTATGCCAGCCATCAGATGCCTGTTACAAACGTTTTCAGCAGCACTTGACAAATGAGAAAGGAAACATCAGGCACTTGTCTGAGGAATGCTTCCAAACAGGGTTTAATCGAGGGGGTGGGAGGGGAAAACAGAAAACGAAAGTAAAGTTTTTTGCAGTTAGTCATCAGGGAGGGACAAGGCAACAGCAGCATAAGGAAAACAGCAAAGAGGCAGGCAGCTGAGTGGGGAGCACAGCCAGGTTCCCAAGCACTTGTGAAGCAAAACTTGGCTGAAAGGCACTTTGATCTCGAGCAAACAATCAGAAGAAAGGTGGCTAGAACACCTCTGCTGTGAGGCCAGGCTGAGGGAGCTGGGGGTGTGCAGCCTGGAGAAGACTCCAGGGGGACCTGAGAGCTGCCTGCCAGGACCTGAAGGGATCGTGCAGGAAGGCTGCAGAGAGACTACCTGAGGGTGTCTGAGACAGGCCAAGGGGGAATGGTTTGAAGCTGAGGCAGAGCAGGGTCAGACTGGAGCTGAAGAAGTTCATCAATAGGAGGCTGGTGAGACTCTGGCACAGGTTGTCCTAGGAGGCTGTGGATGCCTCCTACCTGTGGGTGTTCAAGACTAGGCTGGATGAGGTCTTGAGCAGCCAAATCTGGTTGAGAGGTGTCCCTGGGCATGGTGGGGAGGTTGGAGTAGATGAACTCTGAGGTCCCTTCCGACCTAAACCATTCTAGGATTCCATGATTCATTATCTAGATTTGGGGTTGGTGAAGATCTATGAAACAGTTTGGCAATATTAAAACTAGACAGGAAGAAACCTTTCAGAAGGGAGAAACTCAACCCCAGAATGTCTCTGAATTCAGCTGTAATGAGAAGAACCAAGTGTTGACCCAGCAGAGGTCCCCCACATTTCTCTGAGCCACTCTGGGATTCTATGATAAGCTTCAGTGTACATAAATGTCAGGCAATGCATGTAGGAAGGAAGAATTGAAATCTTGTATGATGCTGATGACAGCAGTGGCAGTGACATCTCCAACCTTGTATGATGCTGAGCTCAGCACTCAGTGATGTGACCAGCTTACTCTTGGAGTCACCCTCTGCAATTCGTGGCTCAGTGGGAGAGAGCAGCCCAAAATGTAAACAGAAAGCTTCTTATCATCCAGAAAGGCATCGAGAAGAAGGCAGCTGGCATTATTTTGCTGCCCTGTGAAACCTGGGGTTATGGAGCCAGCCTTTGACTGCATTTCCTGGCAGCTTCAGATGGAACAGTTTATCTCTTTCCACAGATGTCTCTTTCTTGAAATAGAGGTTTGGTCTACTTTATCTCCTTGGGCAAGGCTCCCTGTACATCAACTAAGCTGAAGGTCAGCTCTGCTGAGTGGCCAAAGGCCTCAGCTAAGCAAAGTCATGTCAAGCAAGTCAACCCATGTCAGGCAAGTCAACCCATGTCAAGCAAGGCAACTGGCCTGGGTCAGGAATAGTGTGGCCAGCAGGAGCAGGGAATTCATTCTGCCCCTGTGCTCAGCACTGCTTAGGCCTGTGGTGGGTTGAGTTCTGTGTCCAGTTCTGGGCCTCTCAATTCAAGAAAGATGTTGAGATACTTGAACATGTCCAGAGAAGGTCAGTGAAGCTGGGGATGGGTCTGGAGCACAGCCCTGTGAGGAGAGGCTGAGGGAGCTGGGACTGTTTAGCCTGGAGAAGAGGAGGCTCAGGGGAGACCTCATTGCTGTCTACAACTACCTGAAGGGAGGTTGTAGCCAGGTGGGGGTTGGTCTCTTCTCCCAGGGAACCAGCACCAGAAGAAGAAGACACAGTCTCGAGCTGTGCAGGTGGAAGTTTAGACTTGATCTTAGAAAGAAGTTCTTCACAGAAAGAGAGACTGGCCATTGGAATGTGCTGCCCTGGAGGTGTTTAAGCAAAGCCTGGATGTGGCACTTAGTGCCAAGGATTTTCTTTTCATAGAATCACAGAATGGTAGGGTAGGAAGGTGCCTCTGGAGATCACCCAGTCCAACCTCCCTGCTAGAGCAGGATCACCCAGAGTAAATCACACAGGTGTGTTTGGAAAGCCCTGCAGAGAAGGAGGCTCCACAACCTCTCTGGGCAGTGTGGTCCAGTGCTTGGCCACTCTCGAAGTGTAGATGTGGGACTTCAGAACATGGTTAATGGCCATGGAGGTGTTGGGTAGAAGGTTGAACTTGATGAACTTAGAGATCTTTTCCAACCTCAATGATTCTATAAGTGAAGACTTTTTCCTGATGTTTGGGTGGAACCTCTGTGTTTCAGTTCCGTTGCCCCTTGCCTGTCACAGGTCACCACTGAGAAGTCTGGCTCCATCCTCCTGACTCTCACCTTTTGATCAGCATTGTCATCACTCAGAAGTCATCAGGCTCCCTAACCTGGAGTGCTCTGCTGTGCAAACCCATTTAAACTTCCAAGAGCTCCTGGCTGTCTCCAAGAAGGCTGCAGCACAGACACACAAGCTCAACTGCCCCCCTGCTTCATGGATCACACTGGGTTTTGATGAGGAGAACTGAAGCCACTGAGCCCATACAGATCAAAATCGGTCCTGAGGTGCTAGAGATGCTCACACCTAGAAAGGTTCATACCTAGAGATGCTCACACTTAGAGATGCTCACACCCAGAGAGGTTCATACCTAGAGATGCTCACACCTAGAGATACTCACACCTAGAGAGGTTCATACCTAGAGTTGCTTACATCTAGAGAATCATAGAATCAGTCAGGGCTGGAAGGGACCACAAGGCTCATCCAGTTCCAACCCCCCTGCCATGGGCAGGGACACCTCACACTACATCAGACTGGCCAGAGCCTCATCCAGCCTGGCTGCAAACACCTCCAGGGATGGGGCCCCAACAACCTCCCTGGACAACCCATTCCAGGCTCTCACCACTCTCATGGGGAAGAACTTCTTCCTCACTTCCAGCCTTATTCCATTCCCCCCAGTCCTGTCACTCCCTGACACCCTCAAAAGTCCCTCCCCAGCTTACTTGAAGCCCCCTTCATATACTGAAAGGCCACAAGAAGATCACCTCGGAGCCTTCTCTTCTCCAGACTGAACAGCCCCAACTCTTTCAGTCTGTCCTCATAGCAGAGCAGCTCCAGCCCTCTGTTCATCCTGGTGGCCCTTCTCTGGACACCTTCCAGCATGTCCATATTCCTCTTGTAACAGAGGCTCCAGAACTGGATGCAGTACTCCAGGTGTGGTCTCAGCAGAGCTGAGCAGAGGGGGAGAATCACCTCCCTTGCCCTGCTGGCCACACTTCTCCTGATGCAGCCCAGGATCTGCTTGGCTCTCTGGGCTGCAAGTGCACACTGACAGCTCCTGTTGAGCTTCTCATCCCCCAGCACCCCCAAGTCCCTCTCCTCAGGGCTGCTTTCCAGCCACTCACTGCCCAGCCTGGATTTGTGCTTGGGATTTCCTCCACCCAGCTGCAGGACCCTGCCCTTGGTCTTGTTGAACCTCCTGAGGTTGGCTTGTGCCCACCTCTGCAGCCTGTCCAGGTCCCTCTGGATGGATCCCTTCCCTCCAGCCTGTCTGCTGCACCACACAGCTTGGTGCCATCAGCAACCTTGCTGAGGGTGCCCTCAATGCCTCTGTCCGTGGCACCAACAAAGATGTTGAACAAGACTGGTCCCAGGATTGAGCCCTGAAGGACTCCACTTGTCCCTGGCCTCCACTGGGACATGGAGCCATTGACAGCCACTCTTTGGCTGTGGCCATCAAGCCAGTTCTTTATCCATCTGGTGGTCCATCCATCAAACCCATGTGTCAGCAGTTTGGAGACCAACCAGGATGTGGTGTGGGACAGTGTGGAAGGCTTTGCTCAGGTCCAGGTCAATGCCATCAGTTGCTCTCCCCTCATCTATTAATGTTGTGACCTTGTCGTAGGAGGCCACCAGGTTTGTCAGGCAGGATTTGCCCTTGGTAAACCCATGCTGACTGTACCCAATCACCTCTTCACTATTATTCTGTCTCAGAAGTGCCTCCAGGAGAATGTGCTCCATGATCTTACCAGGCACAGAGGTGAGACTGATGAGGTGAGAGATGCTTACACCCAGAGATGCTCACACCTAGAGATGCTCATACTTGGAGATGCTCACACCTGGAGAGGCTCACACCAGCAACCCTCAGCCCTGGGCAGCCAGCGGATTTGGTGACGACCTTGCAGTGCTAGGAATAGGTCCAGAGTGTGGAGCAGGAGAAAGAAAACAAGGGATCGGCACCTGTGGCTGGGGGCCAAGTTTCTCTTCTGCGAGAAAGGAAAACGAAACTCAGCGCAGCAGGAGCGGGAGGGGACGGGGCTGCCGCGCTCTTAAAAGGGGAGCCTGAGAGCCAAGCTGAGCGGGGTCCAACCAGGCTAAGTCAACCCGAGCAGAGCCGAGCTGAGCTGAGCCGTGCTGAGGAGAGCCGAGTCGATTCTAGCAGAACTGAGCCCAGCCGGGTTGAGCCGAGTCGATTCTAGCAGAACTGAGCCTAGCCGGGTTGAGCCGAGTCGATTCTAGCAGAACTGAGCCCAGGCGGGGTGAGCTGAGCCGATCCGATCCGATCCAAGTCGAGTCGAGCGGAGCGGAGCGATGCCGCTGCGGGTGGTAGGGCGCCGGGCGCTGGCGCTGGTGCGGGCGGTGCTGGCGGCGCTGTGCGGGCGGCTGGATGCGCTGTGCTGGAGCCTGCTGTCCCACTTCCTGCCCCTGCTCGGCTGGAGCTGGAGCCCGACCCTCAGCACCGCCGCCCCCACCGCGGGCGGCCGATGGGAGGAGTGGGAAGCCGAGACCCCGACGCCCACCAGCGTTAATTATCACTTCACGCGGCAGTGCAACTACAAGTGCGGCTTCTGCTTCCACACGGCCAAGACCTCCTTTGTGCTGCCCCTGGAGGAGGCTAAGCGGGGTCTGAAGATGCTCAAGGAGGCAGGTGAGTGCGGGAGGAGGCCCCCACTGGGAAATGGGGTGGCTGGGTCCCCGTGGTGTCATAGACTCACAGATTCATTCGGGCTGGAAAAGACCTTTAAGGTCATCCAGTCCAATTATTCTCTAACTCTACCAAGGCTGGGGTTAAACCATGGCCCTCAGCACCACATCTTGGCAGCTTTCAAACACCTCCAGGGATGGGAGTTCAACCACCTCCCTGGTCAGCCTGTTCCAAGCTTTGAGAACCCTTGCAGTCAAGGAGTTTCTTCTCATATCCAACGCACTCCTCTCCTGGTGCAACTTGAGGCCGTCTCCAAGTAGCTATCCCAAGGGGTGTCCTCTATCACTGCACTCCAGCACTGACAGGGTGTGGAAGGAGCAGGCAACAGGCAAGCAGAGAGAGGTTCATGGCATCCTTCTTTGTCCATTTTCTAGGAATGGAGAAAATAAATTTCTCAGGAGGAGAACCGTTTCTTCAGGACAGAGGTGAATTCGTGGGCAAGCTGGTCCACTTTTGCAAGCAGGAGTTGAAGCTACCAAGTGTCAGCATCGTTAGCAACGGCAGCTTGATTAGAGAACAGTGGTTCAAGAAGTATGGTAAGGAGAAACCAGAGTGCACAGCAGCACTGGTGGGGTTGGGGAGGCTTCCTTGGGGCAGCCTCACCCAGAGATGGGGTTTGGTGCAAGTAAGAGATTGTTCATTCACACTAAACCAGGTGTGGTGAGGAGAAACCAGAGTGCACAGCAGCGCTTGGTGGGGTTGGGGAACCTCCTTGAGGCAGCCTCACCCAGAGATGGGGTTTGGTGCAAGTAAGAGATGGTTCATTTACACTAAACCAGGTGTGGTGAGGAGAAACCAGAGTGCACAGCGGCACTGGTGGGGTTTGGGAGCCTCCTTGGGTTAAGCTGCAAGTGGGAGATGGTTTGGTATTGGTCCATTTACACTAAACACAAACCAAGTTGGATGGATGAGGCCTTGACCAACCTGGTCTAGTGGAAGGTGTCCCTGCCCATAGCAGTGGGATTGGAACTGGATGATTTTTAAGGTCCCTTCCAACCCAAACCATTCTGTGAATCTATGACTAAATATGGTAAGGAGAAACCAGAGTGCACAACAGCACTGGTGGGGTTTAGGAGCCTCCTTGGGACAGCCTCACCCAAGGATGGGTCGTGGTACAAAGTGGGAAGTGTTTTGGTAGTGTTTCATTTACCAAGTGGAAATCCCAAGGGCATGTGGGCAATTTTGTGTCGTGAACACAGGCAGCGTGGCCTCTCTGGCATAAAAGGGATAGCTCAGATCACCTCTGTAACACTGGAGCCACACAGACTGTGTGTTGTGATGCTGCTGCAGCTGCTGTGGCTTTTGTGGTTGCAGTGATGAATCCCCAGAACTGCATTTCCACGGCACTTGGCGACCAACCACAAGGCAGTGAAAGTGGGCAGAGTCCTGGCAGAGTCATAGAATCAACCAGGTTGGAAAAGACCTCAGAGATCATCAAGCCCAACCTATCACCCAGCACCTCATGACTAACTAACTCATGGCTCCATGCCACATCCAATCCTTTTTTGAACACCTCCAGGGATGGTGACTCCACCACCTCCCCGGGCAGCACATCCCATGGCCAATCACTCTTTCTGTGAAGATCTTTCTCCTCACCTCCAGCCTCAACTTCCCCCTGCACAGTTTGAGACTGTGTCCTCTTGTTCTGGTGCTGGTTGCCTGGGAGAAGAGACCAACCCCCACCTGGCTACAACCTCCCTTCAGGTAGTTGTAGAGAGCAATGAGGTCACCCCTGAGCCTCCTCTTCTCCAGGCCAAACACCCCAAACTCCCTCAACCTCTCCTCACAGGGCTGTGCTCCAGACCTCTCCCCAGCCTCATTGCCCTTCTCTGGACACGTTCAAGTCTCTCAATGTCCATCTTAAATTGAGGAGCCCAGAACTGGACACAGCACTCAAGGTGTGGTCTAACCAGAGCTGAGCACACGGCAGAATGAATTCCCTACTCCTGCTGGCCACACTATTGCTGATGCAGGCCAGGATGCCATTGGCCTTCTTGGCCACCTGGGCACACTGCTGGCTCACATTCAGCTGGCTGTCAACCAGTACCCTCAGGTCCCTATCTGACAGCTTTCATCCAAGGGGCTGAGTGTTGACTCGTGTTTCAAACCCTGTTTCCAGGTGAATATTTAGACATTCTGGCAATTTCCTGCGACAGTTTTGAGGAGGAGGTCAATGCTTTGATTGGCCGTGGTCAGGGGAAGAAGAACCATGTGGAAAACCTGCAGAGGCTGAGACGGTGGTGCCGAGAGTACTCTGTGGCATTCAAAATCAACTCAGTCATCAACAGGTTTAATGTTGAGGAAGACATGAATGAGGAGATCAAGGCCCTCAACCCTGTGCGCTGGAAGGTAAGAGGGTGATGGATCCCTTGGGTTTCCTCTTCAGAGAAAAGTAATGCTCACAGAATCACAGAGTTGTTTGGGTGGGAAAAGGCCTCTAAGATCAGCCAGTCCAACCAGCAACCCAGCACCACCATGGCCACTGAACCTTGGTCCCAAGTGCCATGGCCACATGGTTCTGGAACACCTCCTGGGCAGTCTGTTTCAGTGTCTCACCACCCTCCTACTGAAGAACATCTTCCTCAGCTCCAGTCTAACCCTGCTCTGCCTCAGCTCCAAACCATTCCCCCTTGGCCTGTCTCAGACACCCTCAGTAAAAGTCTCTCTGCAGCCTTCCTGCAGGATCCCTTCAGGTCCTGGCAGGCAGCTCTAAGGTGCCCCTGGAGCCTTCTCTCCAGGCTGAACACCCCCAGCTCCCTCAGCCTGTCCTCATTGCTCCAGCCCTTGGCTCATCTTTGTGGTCTCCTCTGGACTCTCTCCAGCAGCTCTGTGTCCTTCTTCTGCTGGGGACACCAGAACTGGAGACGGGGTTGGAGGTGGGATCTCAGCAGAGCAGCATCAAGGGGCAAAATCCCCTCTCTTGCCCTGCTGCCCATACTCCTCTGGCTGCAGCCCAGCACACAGATGCCTGCTGGGCCGCAGGAGGGCACTGCTGGCTCTCGGGGAGCTTCTTGGGGAGCAATAAACACCAGGAAGTCTCTGTCTTCATGTCACAGTCTGTGTCATTGTGACTCCAGTGACAGGAGAATTAAGGATGTTGCTGCTGAAGGTTTTTGTCATGGTGACAGTTCCATATTCTCCAGGCAAGTGCAAACATCAAATCTTAAGGATGTGCCTTCTGCCTTCAGGTGTTCCAGTGCTTGCTCATTGAAGGGGAGAACTGTGGTGAGGATGCCCTGAGAGAAGCAGAGAAATTTGTTATCAGTGATGAGGAATTTGAACAGTTCCTGGCTCGCCACAAAGACATCTCCTGTTTGGTACCTGAATCTAATCAGAAGGTAAGATTGAACCTGGCCTGTTGTACCTTCATGGAGTTGGGCAGGAACTTGAGGCCTTCATGGCAATGAACACTTCTCCTATGAGCATTGTCTTAGAGAGGGAACAACTTTGGCAGCCACTGCTTTGTTATGGTAGAAACCAAGGTTTCCTATTTTCTTTAAGCTTTTTACTGAGCATGAAGTGAAGAGTACAGTTAAAAAGTGTTGAAAAGCAGCAGGAGCCTTCTCACAGCATTGTCTGGGCTCCAGGACATGGGTCACTGAATCGTAGAATCATGGAATTGTTTTGGATGGAAGAGACCTTCAAGAGTCCTTTAAGGAGCAGGGAAGTGATTGTGACCCTTCCTGCACTGGGCACTGGTGAGGCTGCACCTTGAATGCTGGGTTCAGTTTTGGGTCCCTCACTCCAAGAAGGACACTGAGGGGCTGGAGCAGGTCCAGAGAAGGGCAACAAAGCTGGGGAAGGGTCTGGGGAACAGGGCTGGGGAGGAGCAGCTGAGGGAGCTGGGGGTGTTTAGTGGGGAGAAGAAGCTGAGGGGAGACCTCATTGCTCCCTGCAGCTCCCTAAGAGGAGGTTGGAGCCAAGAGGGGGTTGGGCTCTTCTCCCCAGTATCAGGTGATAGGAGGAGAGGAAATGGCCTGAAATGGTGCCAGGGGAAGTTTAAGTTGAATATCAAGGAAAATTTCATGCCTACAAGAGTGGTCAGGGATTGGAACAGGCTGCTCAGGGAGGTAGTGGAGTCACCTTGCCTGGAACTGTTCAAGGAATGTGTGGCTATGCACTTCAGGACATGGTTTAGTGGCCATGGTGGTGTTGGGTTACCGATTGGACCTCTTGGAGGTCTTTTCCAAATGAAAGATTTCTAAGATTCTATGATTTTAGCTGTTGAGCCATTTCTCGGTGCAGAGCTGAAATCTTCCTGAGCTGGGAGGTTACCTTTGAGCTGGGAGGACAACAAAGTGTGCTGGGGTGATAGTCAAACAGCCCATGTCATGTTGTTAGGTAGGAAAATCACCATTCCAGTATGCAAAATGTTCTGCTGGTCTGGAAGATAATAAAGAAGTTTGATATTATTTAAAACACCTTTATCCAGCTGGGCATTCACATTTCACTTAGACACTGCTTGAAAGCTTTAAAGATCAGGCTTTGAGTCAATAGTTGCTTGTTTATGTAGAATCCTAGAATGGCTCAGGTTGGAAAGGACCTCACAGCTCCTCTGCTCCAACCTGCCCACCATGCCCAGGGACACCTCTCAGCTAGACTCAGCTGCTCAAGGTCTCATCCAGCCTGGCCTTCAACATCCCCAGGGAAGAGGCATCCACAGTCTCCCTGGGCAGCCTGTGCCAGAGTCTCACCACCCTCACACTGAAGAACTTCTTCCTCAGCTCCAGTCTAACCCTCCTCTGCCTCAGCTTCACACCATTCCCCCTTTTCCTGTCTCTAGACACCCTCAGGAAAAGTCCCTCTGCAGCATTCCTGCAGGATCCCTTCAGCTATTGGAAGGCAGCTCTGAGGTCCCCCTTGAGTCTTCTCCAGGCTGCACACCCCCAGCCTGGCCTCATAGCAGAGCTGCTCCAGCCCTTGGATCATCTTCGTGGCCTTCCCTGGACTCACTCCAGCAGCTCTGTGTCCTTCTTCTTCTGGGGATACCAGAACTGGAAACAGGATTGGAGGTGGACACAGCAGAGTCAAGGGGCAGAATCTCCTCTCTTGTCCTGCTGGCCACACTCCTCCTGATGCAGCCTAGTCCTTGCTTCTTTACTGGGATGGAATTTTGGTGTCTGTGTTAATTGAGTTCTCCCTTTGGATCTGTTTCAGATGAAGGACTCCTACCTGATTCTGGATGAATATGTAAGTCTCTTTTGGGCACTTTGCACTCGTGTGCTAATTCTGCATGCACAGAGCAGGGTTCAGTGGCTTTGCTCCTGCTGAGATGTGTCCCTGTGTCAATCTGTGAGCTTCTGAGCCTCCTGAGGTCTCCAGTGAAGCTTCATGCACTTGGGCTTTGGGGGAGGTGTTTAAAAGCAGCGTGGATGTGGTGCTAAGGGATGTGGTGGGATTGTGAGCTGTAGGTGAGGGGTTGGGCTTGGTGATCTCAAAGGTCTTTTCCAACCTCACCAGTTCTGTGGTGCTATGGGTTTAAGGGAATGCAGTGCAAGTTGTTTCGTTGCCTAGAAGAAGGAAGCTTTTACCAAGTGACTTGGAGATATCCAAGGTCAGGCCTTCAGGGACCTGCAGGATGAGGGGCAGTGGTTTGAAATGAGAGCAGAGCAGATTTAGATTGGATGTGAGGAACAAGTTCTGCACCAGGAGGCTGCTGGAACACTGCAACAGGTTGCCCAGGGAGGTGGTTGAGGCTCCATCCCTGGAGATCTTCAAGGTGAGGCTGGAGAAGGCTGTGAGCAACCTGCTCTAGTGGAGGATGTCCCTGCTGAGTGCAGGGGGGTTGGACTGGCTGAGCTTTGGAGGTCCCTTCCAACCCAAACCATTCCCTGATTCCCTGACTTTCTAACATCTTCTCTAT